>NW_015505836.1:234623-269968 GCF_001515645.1 Sinocyclocheilus grahami
TAGATAGATAGATAGATAGATAGATAGATAGATAGATAGATAGATAGATAGATAGATAGATAGATAGATAGATAGATAGATAGATAGATAGATAGATAGATAGAATAAAGTGATTCAGAATAAAACTAATTGCAGAATTTCCTAAGTTTTAGAAAAAGAATGTTTGAGGAGCATCATTACAGTATTTGCTGCAGAAACACGAATTATTAATTCCACAAATTCCAAACATGCTTTTGGAAAGAGGATATCAGAGACGCAGAAAAAAGAGAGTGTAATACTGTTTAGCCCATTGCTATGTGGTTGCCAGGGTGTTGCTTTGTGCTTGCAAAAGTGTTCTGAATGTTTGCTAGGGTGTTTTAAGTCATTTTAGTGCACATTGTGGTTGCCAGGGTGTTGCTATGTGGCTACTAGAGTGATCTGAGTGTTTACTAGGGCATTTTTAGGTGGTTGCTAGGGTGTTTTTAAGTGTTTTCCATTTTTTGGCTATGCTGTTGCTAGAGTGTAAGGATGTTATTAGGTTTTTGCAAGGGTGTTCTAAGTGTTTTTTGGTGGTTGCCAGGGTGTTGCTATGCAGTTGGTTTTTGAATGTTTTTAACACATTGACATGTGGCTGTCAGGGTGTTGATATGTGGTTGCAGAGTATTTGCTAGGATATTTGTAGTGCATTATGTGGTTTCCAATGTGTTGCTATGTGATTGCTAGGGTGTTTTGGATGGTTACCATCATCGCTACGCTGTTGTTAAGGGGTTAACAATTTTAGCATGTTGCTATGCGCTTGCTAGGGTGTTCTGAGTGTTTTATGTGTTGCTATGTGGTTGCTATGGTTACTATTTAAAAACAACAAAAATGAAAAAGCACACAAAATGACCAAAACAAAATCAGAAAAAAATACATAAAATGAAAAATGAAATCTAAGAAAAATTAAAAATAAAATAAAAATACAATATAAAAAATAGACAGACACATTGACAGACAGACAGACAGACAGACAGACAGACCGACAGACCGACAGACAGACAGACAGACAGACAGACAGACAGATAGATAGATAGATAGATAGATAGATAGATAGATAGATAGATAGATAGATAGATAGATAGATAGATAGATAGATAGATAGATAGATTCAGACTAAAACTAATTGCAGAATTTCCTAAGTTTTAGAAACAGAATGTTTGAGGAGCATCATTACAGTATTTGCTGCAAAAACACTAATTATTAATTCCACAAATTCCAAACATGCTTTTGGAAAGAGGATATCAGAGAGGCAGAATAAGAAAGATCCAAAAAAGAGAGTGTGATAGAAATATAAAGCAGGACACTGATGATTCCTTGCTTCTTTTAAGAGCCAAATTTGCTCCAGAACAGAAAATGAATCACGCAAACAACAAAGGCTGAGACTGTGTGATTCACCAGAGGCAGTCTGTGCCAGCTAATAACTCCTAACATTCATTAAAGCTGAGTGCAGCCAAGAGAAGATGATCACAGAAACACACTGTGGGAATACAATATGGCTTCTTTGCACAGTGTATTAACACTGTGTATTATTCAGAGGAGGAGAAAGGGATGAGGAGAGATTAGGGGAGAGATAGAAAGAACAAAAGAGGAAACGGCAGCAGGAGAGCCGGCAAACGAAAGGGAAAATAGGCAGAGAGAGCGAAAGACAGAAAGGCAGAGAGTGAGTATTCATGTAGGAGGGAGGGAGGGAGAGGGTGGAAGATGTATTGTGTGTCTCCGAGCTGTATTTTTCAGCTGTGATTTTGCTGCGTACGGATGCGGAAAGCTCTGAACTTTAAATGAAATATTAATCGCGTGGATTTTGAAGAGAGGATCTAGGGAGGGCTGATGGAAGCCGTGGCACTCTACAGACAGGCCGAAGCCCTCTGAAAGAGACGCAACACAGATTATCATTATCTCTGGCACGGTGATAATAGTCACCAGATTCATCAGCACCATAATCTACTTCATAATTATGATACGCACTATGATACTCTAGTCCTTCCTCTGAGGGCCTGTGAGAGTCAATCTTTGTAGCGATTGCCATTAAACAATCATTGTTGTGTTTGAAATAAATATCACTAATCATTAGCTATGGGTCCCTGCAGCAGTTTTAAATACTCTTTTATTGTTTGAGTGTACTTGGTAGGGCACATCACTAGTTCCACGGATGAAATGCAATAATATTTCACAATTTACAGTGCAATCAGTAATATTGTGAAATATTATTACAAATTAAAAGAACTGTTTTCTATTTGAATATATGTTAAAATGTAATTTATTCATGTGATGCAAAGCTGAATTGTCAATATCATTACTCCAGTCTTCAGTGTCACATGATCCTCTTTTTTAGATGATTAAATCTGCTCTGGGACGAGGGTAAAACAATAAAAACTACACATAAAGGCATTTGAAAAGCAGCAAAAATAAGTGATGAATGCATGGTCAAAAGTTTCCAAGAACATGACCTTCGTGTCAAAAAGAAGAAGAAAAAAAAAGAAAGTTAAAATCAGTTCATTTTCATAAAAATCAACATTAAAGTGTTTGAAGTTGTAGAAACACCCACATATGAGAAGGTTAAAGATAAAAGGCCAAACTAGGATTTGCTACTTGCTAGTCAGTGATAGTATTTGATGTTCATTTTCCCAGGATAGAAATAAAAATAACATTTTAAACACGCATCTGTTAAAAGTTTATTATAAACTAAAACGTCTTTATTGGCATCAATGGTTCCACAAAGAACTTTTAACATCCATGTAAATTTTCCATTGCGCAAAAGGTTCTTTACAGTGAAAACAAGTTTCTTTAGATTATTAAAAAGTTCTTCCTGAAAAGATTTGAAGAAATGTAGCATTACATCACTTGCTCATCTATGGATCCTCTGCAGTGAATGGGTGCCGCCAGAGTAAGAGTTTAAACAGCTGATAAAAACATCACAATAATCCCCAAGTAATCCACTATAGTCCATCAATAGTAATCCACTATAGTCCACTATAGTCTGTGTTTGTAAGAAATTAATGAAGAAACTAACTCATCTTCATCTTGAATGGCCTAAAGGTGAGTCAAAAGGTCAGCGAATTTTACATTTTGTGTGAACTATTCCTTTAAGAACTGTTCAACTGAAATGCTCTGTGGGGAACTCAAAATGATTCTTCTAAGGAATCGCTGTGAAAAGAAGTCATTATTTTTAAGAGTGTACACAAGCCTAAAAGCTAACAAACACACACTAAAAGCCACAAAACTCCAATTTCGATTTCATGGGGTCCCCAGGAGGAGAAAAAGTCTTCTCTGTATCTTTGTTGGTGCAAACAATGCTGCGTGTTTCCTTGTTTCTGACTAACGAGGCGGAAAACAAGCAAGCGAGCGGCGCTCCGGAACCGAACCCGGCAATTCCAACAAACACGAGCATTCTAATCTTTTCTGTAAACTTCAGAAACTTCAGCATTCAAAAACCCGGGAATCACTCACAAACAAGACAGAAAACAGTTTGTTGGCATCTGTGCCTTTTTTATCAGGTGTGGTTGACATGTATTCGACTGGAAATCACATTTTTCCTGTCATTCTTTTAGACCAGGTTTTTTTGCAGGTGTTTTACAGAAGCTCGGTCGAGTCTGAGCAGTTCTGGATGATGATTTATATCGCCAAAATGAGCTGACTTGTCTAACTCGGGGGGCCATGTTGAGTTACGAGTCCCAGGCTCGCGCCAACTTACCGGACCTCTCTTGCTCAGAGGTGACTCAAGCACCGCGAACGGCTCCGGGCTTTGTTTACTCACTCACACACGCATTTATTAAAGCTGACAGATATGGACTGACAGAAACCCATAAGCCTTATCAAATCCACAGTCACTCACTCTCACCTCTCAAACTTTGATATCTCACACACACAGCACATCCCACAACCGTCTTATCTTCATAGAAATCATCAAATATTTCATACACATGTACACACAGATGCTCCCTACGGCCAAGACACCAAACCACGCTTTCATATCTTTCCTTCAAACACACGGCGCAGGGGTTTTTAGCGCTTCGAGAGAGCTGTGCCGAGAATGAAAGCAATCACGGGTCAGCGGGCGCAAGGCTTGTTTGAGAGATTCAGCGACACTATTTACAACGCTGTGAATCGGCTCCTGTTGAGAGTCAGGACTCAATCCACACCAGGACACGACGTCCTTAACACATCGGCCAGACCTGGAAATAAAGCACAGCATTCTGAGAGACACACAGGATGCAAGGTTAAGATGCTCAGTGACTTGTTTGTTTACTCTGTGATCACTGTCAGATCCTGCAGAGCGCTGAATCACTGAAGAGGATCAACGTACACAATCACTGTAAAGCAGGGTTTTCCAGTTCTGGCCCAACACTACACAATTCAGATGGCTTTCTAGTCTAACAGACTTCATTTAACTCTTTAAAGAGGCTACAAGACCAGAATTTACCATTTAAAGCAAGTCAGTTTATTCTGGGACTATATTTATAATGCTATTTTTACAGCCATGCATATACAGCTCATTCAATGGAGAAACACCAAAATGTATTTACATGTTTTTCTAAATTATGATCGTATTTCAAATATGGAATAAAATCTGACAAAACTGTCATTACATATTGTGCTTTTTTAACTTAAACATGCAAAAATCTGTATTTTTCAGGCTGGTCTTGCTATGCACATGCAGGGGAGGACTTATCCATTAGGCAAAGGTAGGCGACTGCCTTGGGCCCCCAAAAGCCAAGGGCCCCCTAAAATGCTTTTCATAGTAGATGCGCATTAAGCGCTGACACGCGAACGGTTGCTGTTTACGGTGTTTATTACCATGACAACCGTCCGAATTGAACGTGCTTTTTGTGTATCCTGCCTGAAGGAGATGAAAATATTATGCATCTGAAGCTGTAATTAAATATTGAGAAACAGAGTGTATTATATGTTTATAATTGTTTTAAATGCTGCTTACTCATTTATGAGAAGGAACCAAGTAGAGGACACATACGCAGTTACTTTTTTGGTTGATATAATCCTTGGGTGTGTAAATGTATAATTGCCTTTTCATTATTTTTTCAGTTTTATTTAAATTTGTAGTTAAAATAACTAAAAATAAATGTATTTTAAAGTTTAGAATTAGAGAGCCTTTGCACACAGGCTTACACTGGTAACTCATCAGTGGACTTTCCTCATCACACTTTTGTCATTCTATATTTCTGACGTTCCAAAAGCGCCTCCTACTGGCAGAGAATGAATGTTCATTTTCAATAATCCAGTCTGTAGTTTTTGTTCAGACCAATGTGAAAATCCACCCACATAACCCTGTTTTAAATTAATATAATCATTTATACTTCTGACTCACCCCTGGTTTAAACGCTCAATTGGGAGGTTTATCAATTTATATTGATTTTGTGAAAACCTGTATCTCAACTGTAAATCAGTTGCTATGTTGTGGTCTACAACATGAACGAAAGCCATTATAACATGTACATGAAAAATGTAGAACACATTGGACACAACTATGAGGCACCATAGTGCAGCAGCAAGCATCACAACAAAAAAGAAACCTCAAGGTTGATCTAGGAAAATGTGTGCAAATGTATAGGGCCCCATTGCTATATTTTGCCTGGGGCCCCCAATTCACTAAATCCGCCCCTGTGCACATGCACAGTCAGGTGCTCAATATGCTAGTTAAATTAGGTTTGAGTTTTTGAATGTTTTTAAAAGAAGTCTTTTATGCTCACCAAGCCTGCATTTATTTGATCCAAAATACAGTAAAAACTGTAATATTGTGAAATATTATTCAAATGTAAAATTTCTTATTAAATATATATTTTGGGAAATCAAATATATTTAAATATATTAAAACTAAATATATTAAAAAATATATATAATTTAGTGTTACATGATCCTTCAGAAATCATTCTAATATGCTGATTTGATGTTCAAGAAACATATTTTATTATTATCATTATTAAACAGCTGCTGCGTAATATTTCTGTGGAATGAAGCAGTGATGCACTGATTTTTTTTAGGCTTCTTTGCTAAATAGTATGTTCAAAAGAACAGCATTTATTTGAAATAGAAATCTTACATTACAAATGTCTACTGTCACTTTTGATCAATTTAATGCATCCTTGCTGGATAAAAGTATTAATCTCTTCTTCTATTGACCCCGCACTTTTGTAGGTTAGTTAAAATGTGTGTCAAATAACAGGTGGCAGTCTGGCCGGGATTCTGGAAGACACCATTTCTGACACAATTTTACTTAACACCGCATTAAAAAGCATTAGCATGCACCTTAATTATTTTTCATACATTATTAGAACTGTCAAAGATATCGTATTAACTTAATGTGTTACCTTAAGAGATTAATTAAATATGTTTTACAGCATAATTTTTTAAAGACAGTTAACACATTTATCCAATGTTTTTCCCCCTGATATTTTATTTATAGCCCTTTTTGCCTTTTATTATACAGGACAGGGGAGGAAGAGAGAGAAAGAAGAAGAACAGGATCAGAAAATGAACACGCAGGTCATATTTGAACCAGCATTCCTGTGATCATGTGGCTCTTAAATGTGCAAATGAGCACATCGGCTGAATTCAGAAAATCATAAATTTATGCCATACTGTATGTGCCAGAAATAGCATACTAGTATGCGCTCTATCCCTTGTGCCATTATATATCACCGTGTGACATTATAACTGATTAATTCCCTCTTGTGCAATGTCTAAAAACAGCAATTAGAGAGTGGGTGTCTCATAAAATCTAGAGCTCTCAAACAATCACATTTAATTGAATTAATTACATGAAATGCAAATTAATTCATCAAATTAATTGCAATTAAATGCATATCTCTACATTTTCTTAGAAGAATTCACAAATGAAGGTAATATTATTGCGGCAGAAAATATCAATTGACATTACAAAAAGTTACTTTTGAAGGTAATTTCTATTTTGTTTTATTTTTAAATGACTGAAATTAAGGTTGTCACTGATAGCAAATATCAAATAGCGCAAAACAAATCGATCAGGGTCGTAGGAAAATGCACCTTCGCGCTCAACTAGACAAATCAAGTCAGTCAAATTAAAAATAAATTTGCACATAAAATATCAAACAAAGCTTAGAACTCAAAATACTTACAAAGTAGTTATAACTTAACTATGCCGGTTCTTTTTTGTTAATCAAATACATACTGTACAGCGCGACCAAGCTAGTCCGATTCCCAAATGAATTAATCATATGACCCGGTTCCAAAACAAATGACTCTTGAGTCTTTCAATTCCATAAGGCGACCAATCAGATATACAAACAAATCATTCCTGAAGTTCTTCAAAGACGTGAATCAAGAACATACAGTGCAGCCAGTGTCGTCCGAACGAATTTATCACGACCAGGTTCTTTGTAGTGAATTAGGGTGCGTTCACACTTGTCATGTTTGGTTCGATTAAAACGAACCCTGGTGCGATTGCTCTGTTAGTGCGTTTCGTTTGAGTAAGAGTGAACGCTGCCATCCGAACCATGGTGCGCACCAAACAAGCGGACCGAGACCGCTGAAAAGATGGGTCTCGTCCGCTTCCAAACGAACTCTGGTGCGGTTCGAATTATATATGAACGCAACACGGACCAAATACGTCTAAATGAACCAAAAACAGGAAGTAATGACAAGATGCGACGCTATGCGACATGATTTGAAGATTCAGTGTAACCAAAACAAAATGAGCAGAGGGCAAATGTGGAGCAACGATGAGGTAAAGTGACTTTTATGAGCTCCTTGTGAGTTTGCAGGTGGTGAAAATAAAATTATATGTACACGCAAGAATGAGCGTGCTTAGTCCAGCAGACGGCATTAGGTGTGTTCGACTTAAAGTGGCGCTGAGCAGACCGATCAGTTAATGAGTGCTTTGATATCATACACCCGCAGTGCCACTTTTTGTTTGGGGTGTTTGGTGAGTTCTGTCACAATTATACGTCATTCAAGCCGACCAATCGGGTTGTGAACGTATCACTATGCCTTTAGGTTTGCTGTCTTTAGGTTCACTGTCAAAAATACCAATGTGAACGCTAAGCGGACCAGGACCTTTTGGTCAGGACCAAATGAACCAATCAAACCGAACTACAAGTGTGAACACACCCTTAAACACAGTGGCAGTGTGACCACGGTAGTCCGATTCCCAAAAGAACAAATCAGACGGTTCTTTTTAGTGCAGCAAAAACACAGAGGGTGACTAATATTGTATGAACCCCCAAACAAATGACTCTTATGAGCCGATTCTTTTAATGAACAGTTAAAAATACTATTTACCGGTTTGAATCATTCTGAATCACTAAACTGCAAGTATAATTTTTTGTCAGTAATGCCTATTGAAGTTTTATAGGCTAGTTATTTATTTATTTATTTTGTGATAAATAATTTTCTGTTATATACCTATAGCCACACAACAAAGTATAAGCAAGAAAGTGATCCAAGCAACTGACTGTCTGACTGACCCTGCTGTAGTGTAGAGGATCAGAATACAAACTCAGTTAGAGAATCAAAATAGAGACAAAATAGAAATGTGTCCTGTTATAAGTGCTAAGGGAACCCCAAGAACTGAACAAGAATAAATAAATAAGCTTGGAGTGACCCATACTGCTACTTTTAATTAAAATGAAGAAAACGGGGAAAATATTTCAATTTAATGCTCTGGCTCTTTTTTCCATTATCCAATATTTAATTAGACATTTGAAACTGCTTTTAGGCAATTTTTTAAGCATGACCAAGTGTGTCATGTTTTAATATTTTAACATTTGATATTGGTTGAGCAGGAATGGGTTTTAATTAAGTTATTACTTTATGGTTTTTACTTGATATTTGCCACACTAAAACTTTATTACATATATCATAAACTTTATAAAGTTTTATATATATTTTTTTTTAAATCCTGGGTGGCCAGGGGTCAGTGAATTAAACTGACCAGTAAGAGTAATTTAATGGTTTTAAATGCGCAGAAATTACCCATTAGGTAACTAACTAATTTTAGAACAGTCTTTTATTTTTTATTTTTTTTTGTAACCCCATTAACCAAAAAAGCCATAAGTGCTACTGTAAACATGATAACATAAATGCATTACCATTTCATCTTCTGATGCAGATGCATCTCCTATATTCTTCACATTCAAGACAACAAATTCACAATAACCCATCATAAATTCAAGGATGGTGCTCTTGCATAGAACTGAATGCAGTGGTTGGGGATTCAGAGTTTCAATCAGCTGGTGAGACGAGGCAAATTCACCACTTCATTGGGTTTTAAATTGTTTTCACTGTCAAGCTGCTGCTTGCTTAATCAAAAACCTATGGGGCTAATATGGAGTTTGAGGTATGAATCAGCAGTCAAAAGGGAAAATATGATTGAACAAATCTCAAAATGTTTTGTGAATTAATCTGATCTACCAATTATTGGTAACACTTTACTTGAAGGGGTGTGCATAAGACTGACATGACACCTTCATAATCATGACATGACACATGTCATGAATATGAAGGAGGTTTTATGCATGTTTATGACAACTGTCATTAAGTGTCATTCGCTCAGTTATGTAATTTTTAATGCAAATATGACATTATTTGACCTACCCCTACCCCTACCCTTACCCCTAACCATAGCCCATAACAAAGACATCTCAAACAATGTCATATTTGCATTAAAAATTACATAACTGAGAGAATGACACTTAATGACAGTTGTCATAAACATGCATAAAAAAACCTTCATATTCATGACATGTGTCATGTCATGATTATGTAGGTGTCATGTCATGATTATGTAGGTGTCATGTCATGATTATGTAGGTGTCATGTCATGATTATGTAGGTGTCATGTCATGATTATGTAGGTGTCATGTCATGATTATGTAGGTGTCATGTCATGATTATGTAGAAGTTATGCTTTTTACAGTAATTTACAGTTTAATATGGTACTATAGACATTGCCCTACCCTGCTCATATGGTATTCATTTTATTTGTGCAGGTCTTAATGTCTTAAAAAGGTCTTAAATTTGAGCGTAAAAATCCAGAAACCCTGTACTCTGCAGGCAGACAAAAAGCAACGAAAGGAATGGTAGCAATGAAGTGAAGGTTATGCACACACACAGATTTTGTGCAGGGAATAGATATATAGGCAAGGCAAGGGAAGGACAAAGGGAGTAGTGAAGGGGTTGGGGGCTGAGTAAGAGCCTGGAGAATAGAGCAGCAGTTTCACAAGCACACTGAAGTGATCTGGTTGATCCGTAAAAGGAAGGGCTGACCTAGTTTTGCTCTGATGCGGTTATGGGTGATGGGCACAGACTAGTGAATTCTTTAGCAGACAAGGCAGTCTTGCTCTAGGCATTCATTTCTGTTCCAACAGCTATGCCTTAAAAAGTATGCTGAGATGGCATAAAATCTTCTGGTTACATGGAAGGACTTCAGCTTCATGGACATGGCAGTTTAGATTATACTGTGAGGTCATATATATATATATATATATATATATATATATATATATATATACATACATACATAAAGACAGTGCTGGGTAGGTTGCTAAGGTCATCTTGGTGGTTGAGTGTGTTCTTGGTAGTTGCTGAGGTGTTTTGAGTAGTTGTTGGTACATTGTTAAACAATTTCCATATTGCTCGGTGGTTGCTTACAAGTCAAAAGAGCCCATCCCCCAGATCTCTGCTATACCTACTTTTAGTGAAAGTCTAGTAGATTTTTGACCCATTTGTTTGTCCACCAGATGAAATCTGTAGCTCTGATCCCTTAGAAAAATAAAAGCACCTCTCTCTTATAAGCTGCATGATTTTTGAAGTATTAGCAATGACAACAGTTTGCAAGCATCTTACTGCCAGGCCATTAAGTAATATGGTAACGCTTTACTTGAAGGGGTGTGCATAAGACTGACATGACACCTTCATAATCATGACATGACACATGTCATGAATATGAAGGAGGTTTTATGCATGTTTATGACAACTGTCATTAAGTGTCATTCGCTCAGTTATGTAATTTTTAATGCAAATATGACATTATTTGACCTACCCCTACCCCTACCCTTACCCCTAACCATAGCCCATAACAAAGACATCTCAAACAATGTCATATTTGCATTAAAAATTACATAACTGAGAGAATGACACTTAATGACAGTTGTCATAAACATGCATAAAAAAACCTTCATATTCATGACATGTGTCATGTCATGATTATGTAGGTGTCATGTCATGATTATGAAGGTGTCATGTCAGTCTTATGCACACCCCTTCAAGTAAAGTGTAACCCAATTATTTATCATGTTCAAAAGATCACATACTTTCACATATAATTTTATATGTTACCTCCCTGAGCATCAAAATGTCTCTGTTCTTTGGTTTCCCAGCATGCTCTGCATATTTGAGTTCCTCCCCACACTGTCTTGATGCTGACATTCAACTTTTCTGATGGACTCAAACACAACTATCACAAGTGGTTACTGATATTTAAGGAGGCAACATGCAATATTAATAAAACAAGGATATGTAAAACATAGAAACAAGATATCTCAGAGTATAAACACACACAAATATCTTGTTTCTATGTTTTACATATCCTTGTTTTATTATTATTAGTAGTAGTAGTTGTGACGAGAGGGGCAGGGCCGAGAGCCGTGGGAACGGAGCTATTATTTTAATAATAAAATAAACACAAAATAGCGCGACAGCCCCTCGCGGACGAATGTCGTGCACAAACAGAACCAAAACACAAAATAAAGTCCAGGCCTGGTTCTCTCTCCTCCAACACTGTCATCACTCCTCCTTTTATCCTTCCGGAGCTCCTCTGTGGGACTCGAGCTCCTCCGTTCCCACGGCTCTTGGCCCCGCCCCTCTTGTCACAGTAGTATTATTATTGTTACTTTATTTCAGCTTTATTTCATATTTTATTTCAGCTTTATTTCATGTTTTTAAATAATAGTTTTAGTTTTTACAACAAAACTGCACTGGACTGGACTAAACTAGACCAGACCAGCTTAGATGACTAGAATCAAACAAAGTTCAGTAGACTAGAATAAAACAGTGTAGTGTACTAAACCAGCTTTTATATATAGTTCAGTCATGAAACTCTAGATGGCGCATTCTGACGGGGTGTTAACATAACTGATGATATTCAGGGAGATAAACGACTTGGCACAAGCTGATTGGTTCATGCCGCATATGCAGCCAATGAGCTAACTGCCTTGCATTTATATGGCTGACTAGCGTTCACTTGAGATTCCTGCAGCGCGCATTCAGAGTTCTCTGAAACCCTCCACCTTCCCCAGCTCCACCTGTATAGATCTGCTACGGGGTTATTTTATATGCTATTTGTGCAGCAGCAGTATGTCTTAAATACTCATGGCACCGTATCACCATATGCACTGGCAGTAGCAAGTTCCTGTACTTGCTTGCAGCAGCAGCAATAATCTACAACTACAGCAATAACCAACAGCAGCAGCAATTCAGCAGCAGCGTAGCAGATCTGTTCAGCCAAGACCAAATATATTAACATTGTCATATCCATCACCATGCTAAAATGTTTCGAGAGTTGTCATGATTGAAATATATTTTATTTTGTTCTTTGTAAGAGAAACAAACAACAGGTGGTTTGAGCGTTTGTGATTAGAGAGATTGATTCAGGGAGTCGATGAACACAAGTGAATATATAATATAATTACGCATTTCTAGGGAAATAATCCATTTCGAACAGTTCAGACTGGCAATTGAATTTATGCAGCTAAGTAATTGTGTACGTCATGACTTTCTAGTGTACGACTGATAAGATCGCATCCCAATCACAGAATATAATACAGCAGACGCAAGTCGGTCCCTCATGTGTCATCTTCTGACATCACGCCCACAGTCTCCAAACCACCACTCATGACTTTGAGCTGTCAATCAATTACTGCAATAAGACAGCATCCGCAGCATGAATAGTACATGTGTAATAAGCTCGCTGTGGCTAACAAGTGGACAGAAGTGCAGTCAGGAAAATAGGACAGAGTGATTTAAAGTAGAATAGAAATAAAGCATGAATCTATTTCAAAAGGTTACATCATGTCACACACAAACTTGAACGCCCACATCTCTTCTCTTCCTGCTGGTTAGTCTGACCGTGGACGTGGAAACAGCACTTGTGATGTTAGCAAGCAGTGCAATGCATGTCATTAGAACAACTAATGGACAGTGTGTATGCTGACGGCGATATAAAGAGCCCACACTGAGACTCTTTGATCTTCACAACAAAATAGCTATTGAATTCAGAGTTTATATGCTCTGACAGAGAGCTCATGGAAAATAAATGAGACTAAACTAGACTAAGACTGAAACAGAACAGAGCGCACTAGACAAGACCAGAATATGAGTAGACCAGATCATAATAGAGTTTCTTTCGGGTTTGTAATGACATTTTTGTTTTAAGTATTTCTATTTAGCTACAATTTATTTTTATTTAGTTTTTAGCAATTTTAGTACTTTGATTTGTTTTCAGTTAGTTGCCAAAGCAACATTCAATTTTTTTTCATCTAATATTTGTTTCATTTTATTTAAGCTTTATGTCAATTAGTAATAACCAATTAAATAATAGCCTAGTCTTAGTAAACTAAAACAGATTAGATGACTAGAAAAGTTATGTACACTAGACTAGAGAATAAACAGTGTGGTGTACTAAAATAGAATAGAAGAAAGTTAAATTGACTAGACTATACTGGAACAGACAGAGTAGACTAGACTAGACTAAACCAGACCAGATTAGATCATAAGAATAGAACAAGTATACTAGAAAAAAACTAGAATAAAACAGTGCAGTATAGTAGAATAGAACAGGTCAGACTAGGCCAGATTAAATGAGATGATACAATTGAATAAATACACTAGAGTAGACTATACTAGAATAGGCTAAACAGATGGGAGCAGAACAGCGAACACTAGAATAGAATAGAATATAATATAATAGAATAGAATAGAATAGAATAGAATAGAATAGAATAGAATAGAATAGTAGACTAGAGTAGATATGATCCTTCATAGAATAGAATAGAATAGAATAGAATAGTAAAACTAATTCGATTAGAGATAAACTAGACTAGAACATAACAGAGTACACTAAAGTGGATTAGACTAAACCTGCCCAGATAAAACAACTAGAATAAAACAAAGCACAGTAGACTAGACTAGGACAGATTACAATAAAATTAAATAGAGTAATAACGTAAAGCAGAATAGAATAGAATAGTGGAGTAGACTAGATTAGATATGATACTTTAAAGAATAGAATAGAATAGTAGACTAGATTAGATATCATCCTTCACAGAGCATAACATAACAGAATAGAACAAAATAGAATAGTATAGTATAGTATATAATAGTTACATTTAGTAGATTAGAGATAAACTAGACTAGAACATACAGTAACAGAGTACACTAAACTGGACTAGAATAAATCTGCCCAGATTAGACAACTAGAATAAAACAAAACTCAGTAAACTAGACTAGAACAGATTACAATAAAATTAAACAGATAATAGAATAGAATAGAATAGGATAGGACAGAACAAAATAGAGGATTAGATAATCCTTCATAGAGTAGATAGACTAGAGTAGAAAATAACCTGAACTAGACTAGACCAGACTACAGACTATTTAGCTAGAATAAAACAAAGCTCAGTAGACTAGACTAGAACGGATTAGAAGAAACATAAGCAGTATAATAAAGTACAGCAGATAACAAGAATAGATTACAACAGAATAAAATATGTTCAACAGAATGAACAGTAGACTAGAGTAGACAGACTAGACTAGACTAGACTGGGTTTTTAATGTGTTCTGGAGCAGGGCTGGATGTGTGACTCACTTTGAGTGAAGCGGGGTGGGTTGTCATTGACGTCACTGAGGTGCACAGTGAGAGTGGTGGTCCCTGTCAGACCCCCTTGATGGCCACCCATGTCTCTTGCCTGGAGCACCACCTGGTACTGCGCCTGAGCTTCCCTGTCCATATCAGGCACCGCTGTGCGCACGATACCTGCCGAGAGAGACAGAGACAGGAACAGATCACTCAGAGCAAACATCACTTTGCTTTGGCAATATTGAGCAACTTTCATGCCAGTAAGGTAATTAGGTAAAACTGGAGTGAATTAAAAGGAATCACATTGAACATCCTACACCTCACACTGTTGTCCTGCCCTGAGTTTCATTCACAGAAATTTTAGCAGAATACAGATCTGACTGCTTCTGATAGGTCAGACAGATATTACACTAGATGGAACTCTCACTTGTTCTTACATGCCAGTGAATATTGTACATTTATTTTACATACGCCTTGCAAATTATAAATCTTTGGTTTTCTGTGATTCTACACCGTTGTTGCTGATCCTGCCAGTGATTTGTGACCAAGATAATTTTATCTAGCTAGGGAACATAGATGAATTTGCAAAAACAACATATTGAGAATATGCTGAAAAAACACAAACCAATCAAAAATATTTTGCCTATGTCATCATTTTACAGCAAAAGTGTTTTTATGAATCTGTGGGGATAAGGATGAAGTTTGTTTGGTAAGTTTTGTTAAAGGTTTTTATAATTTTTTTATTTTTTTTGTCTCACCATGGTTTTGTTCATTTGATCCAAAAAAAGAAAAGAAAATATAGAAAATATTTATTAGCATTTTGAAAGAAATCAAATTGAAAAATTTAAATCTTTTGTAACATTAACAGTTTCTTTACTCTCTCTTTTGATCAAATTAATGCATTCTATTTAAATAAAAGTATAAATTAGTATTGGTATTAAAAAGTATTATTAACACTTTTGAATGGTAGCGTATAGTGTAGTGTGTGTGTGTGTGTGTATACACACATTTAAAATATACACACACACATTTAAAATAAATACATATTAAGCATATTTTTTGTAAAGAAAACAACATTTTATTGGACAAAATATTTCATAAAAAACTCAATATTTACTATTTCTAGCACATTTAAAAATATTTAAAATGGATCATTCCTTTGTGCTGAAGCCTTAAAAAACAGAACAGAATCTAGTCAATATATTAATGATCTTAGTATAATGAAAATATAATAAATTAAATATTAAATAATACTGTAGAATTCAGTCAACTTCCACTTGCTAGTCATATAGAATGTAGAAAATGATATAGAATACAAAAGAAAACTTTATCCGTTTTCATTATTTAGTAAATAGAATATAGTTAATAGTATTGAATAGTAACTAGTCATTCAAAAAACAATAGAATGTAGTCAACAGAAGTGATTAGAAAATGTTCAAGGAATACAAATTAATAAAAACTTATGCAGAATGCAATAGGAAACCAAATTCCTTTTGATTGTTTTAGAGTGACAACATTATGTTTTTAGGTTTCATGATCATTTTTGATGATTTAAAATCAGGATGACTTTTTAGAATTACACCACTTCCTGTTGCCCGGGTCCTTTCATATCGCAGAGGGCTCTTTTAAACTCACTTGACCGCTGCAATGAACGTACCAGATTCTGCAGCAACAAGGCTGACCTGTTGTGAGTTCTTTTTTCAAACATCACTCAGCCTTATTCTTGCACTACAACAGATACGTTATGAGCTGAGTGCATGTGTCTAATGATTCTGCTGGACCACAGCCCAACAAATGTCTTGAAGAAATAAACCTTTACTTAAAGGGGTCATGAAATGGAGAACCAAATGTTCTTGATACTTACATTTATAAGAGGTTACTCTACAGAACTCTGCAGTTTAAAATATTATTTATTTCCACCCTTATGAAATGCCCAGATTTGAAATCAGGAGAATCGTGACTTCATGTAATCAAGAAGATGCATTCTGAACAGCTCATGTCTGTCCATCAATCACACAAGCGATATTGCTGTATAAAGATGTCACGCAAGATCATCAAACTCAGAGGTTTTTCTGTGAGTGGGTGTAAAGAAACTGCACCTCCAAAAACCTCTTTTCCAACAAATCCAAGCATTAGAAATGCATGGCTGAAGTTGATTTTTAAATGATGTGCCTGAGCAACTGAAATATAAAGTTTTCGTTTGTTCTTCACATTTCACAATAGGCTGTTTTGTCCTTATTTTACAGAGTGTTTGTAATAAACGTCAAACCAGAATTTAACACTATGAAGACACAAAGTGTATCATTGTTTGAGTGTTGCTAATACAATCAGTACATACCCACGCACACGCAATGTCTTTTGTAAAACAACAAGTAATAATAGTACTTTTAAACCAAAATACTGAAAATTAAGCAAGCAAAAGCAATTACCACGCTGAGACAGTCTGGTGCAATCGTTGTGGTTGCATTGCATTGTTCAGATTATTCTGCCTCGGGCTCAAATATATACGGCTCTATCACAGCGCTTGCCATCTCGAGTATCAAACCCCCCCACCCACAGAAAGTGAAAATAAGGGTGGAATAAGGGTGCAAAAAAACATTGCAGACTTTAGGCCAGAAAGCTCTCGGATTTCATCAAAAATATCTTGTATATATTTGTGTTCTGAAGATTAATGAAGGTCTTACGGGTTTGTAATGACATGAGGGTAAGTAATTATTGACAGGATTTTCATTTTTGGGCGAACTATTCCTATAAGGTTAGCCGCAAAAATCATCACTTCTCATCACTGATGTTTCACTGCATTTCTTTAATAAAGTAGCTTTTGGTAAAGGTGCTATATGTCATTTTTTGACTCTACTAAAAA
Source organism: Sinocyclocheilus grahami (assembly GCF_001515645.1). NCBI lineage: Eukaryota > Metazoa > Chordata > Actinopteri > Cypriniformes > Cyprinidae > Sinocyclocheilus > Sinocyclocheilus grahami. Next base: position 252,350 of record NW_015505836.1, read on the forward strand.
CAGCATAATATATCTGCAGATATTTAAGAAACATGCTAAGTTCTCATACTTGTTTCTCTGATAAACAATGCTAACGCCAGTTATTCTACTTTGAAATGTGTGTTCCGTGTCAGAATGTCTGTTTTTGTTTTGACCTGTGTGATTCCGCCCATCGCCAATTCACCCAATAGTATTTTGACACCCTGGGTTGCCAGTTAGTGGAAAACACAGTGTATAGGACCATTCACACAGAACGTGTCTTTAAAAAAAAAGCACAGTGCAGAATGCCTCCTCCGTCATGTTGCCATCAAATAAAATGCCAACTTGCTACTGTAAACAAAAACTTGCAACTCCCCTCCTGGGTGCTCTGATTGGTCCACTGTTTTGGAACTGACATTGATGAGCAGCGCTGTGTGTAAAAGTTTAAATTCTTTTAACTTGACACAGCATCGTAAAAATACACGCTCATGAGCGAGATGCTGCAAAAGATGCGAGACGCAACTGTGATATACGTCTGTTTAGCACGTGTTTACACAGAAAAACAATGGAAAAATAGCGCACTGGAGCCAGTTGCATAAACTTAGCTTCTATGTAAAGACAGTGTCTTAAGAACTAGTTTGACCAACTAGCAGTTAACCAAATTTTAACCTACATTTTAATGTAACCGAATTTAAAACATTTTGAGCAGTCTTAAAAAACAAAATTAGATGACTAACTTTTTAAGACTAATCTAAACCTTTTATGCAACCAGCCCCTGGAATGGAAAAGACGGATAAATCAGCTCATCAATTTACAGTGTAAGGCTTGTCGACTATCATTGTCGTTCCATGTCCTCAATCTGGCAACCTGCGTGAGCATCGAGTCTAAGGAGGAGGAGCGGGAGAAACAACTCTCTCCACTATTTTGAATTTGGACCACAGTACCTATTTCAGCTACTAGCCATCAATATTATATACTACACCTTTGATGCCAAAAGAGGGTCTGCGTTGATGCAAGCTGTTGGTAAAATTGGCCCTTTATAAACTAACCTTGAGAGACATAAAATATTCTGCATTTCTAATCATAAAGAATAAAAGCGAACGCACACCTGACTGCGGGTCCATGGTGAAGTACTGCTGGCCACGAATCACTGAATACACAAGTTTGGCACTATTCCCATACGTTGGGTCATCAGCATCTGTGGCTGTCACTTGAATAACCGATGTGCCTAGGGAAAGAGAGAGAGATGAAATAAGAGATATTTTTGACAAACTCATGGTTCAATGAGCATGTGACCCTCCGTTTTTTCTTCCAAACACAGCTGACAGCAGTCAGAGGGCATTTGCGTGTGTGCAGCCGAGCGCAGTACCAATGTTGGCCATCTCAGGGACGGTGGCGCTGTACGGGCCGCCCTGGAACACAGGCGGGTTGTCGTTGATGTCTTGCACACGGATGATGAACTGGGATGAAGGCTCCAGGGCTCTGCCAGTCTGTCGGTCTGTTGCCGTGGCGATAAGGCGGTACTGGTCCTTTTCCTCACGGTCTAGGGGTTTGGTGACGTGGATGTTGCCCGTTCTGCTGTCAATGACGAACACCGAACCGGCCCCCTCGCCTTTTAATATGTATTTGGTTCGTCCATCACCTCTGTCCACACTTGAATGAAGCTGGAGGAACGAAGATAAGATATGTCAGAATATTCTCATCAACAAATTAAATTTTTATGAAGCCTGTATGTACACTCTAAAAATGCTGAGTTAAATACAACCCAGTGCTGGGTAAAATAGGGACAAACCCAGCAATTGGGCTGTTTTGACCCAGCGGTGGGGTTAAATGTTTAACACAACCTTCTGGGTAGTAACCCAACCGCTGGGTCAAAACAGCCCAATTCCTGGGTTTGTCCCCATTTTACCCAGCACTGGGTTGTATTTAACCCAGCATTTTTTAGAGTGTACAGTATAAAAGGCACTCATAATTCTATATGATATATATATATTGTATTTAAAACAGTTTTCACAATACTTTCATATATAATGTATTATATTCTAATAATTTGGTTGAAGACTTCAGCTAATTAATATATTTTAGCACAAATAATTTAATTATGTTCAAACATATTATTCCTGAATGCTTAAAGAATCAGTACCATATAAAGATGCAAGTGATTCAGTAATATTAATATTAATATTTATATTGTCTATTATTTTTTTATGTGTGCAGTCATTTGATATTAGGGGTGATTGAACATGCAAACTCAATATTAAATTCAATTACAAACTAATATTAAATTCAATATTATAATCTTTCTCAATAAAAATATGTAACCCTGGAGCACAAAAGCAGTCTTAAGTCGCTGGGGTATATTTGTAGCAATAGCCAAAAATACATTGTATGGATCAAAATTAGATTTTTCTTTTATGCCAAAAATCATTAGGATATTAAGTAAAGATCATGTTTCATTAAGATATTTTGTAACTTTCCTACTGTAAATATATTAAAACGTCAGTTTTGATTAGTAATATGCATTGCTAAACTTCATTTGGACAACTTTAAAGGTGATTTTCTCAATATTTAGATTTTTTTGCACCCTCAGATTGCAGATTTTCAAATACTTGTATCTCGGCCAAATATTGTCCGATCCTAACAAATTACATCAATGGAAAGCTAATTTATTCAGCTTTGAGGTGATGTATAAATCTCAATTTCGCAAAATTGGTTTTATGGTCCAGGGTCACATCTATTAAATATAACTTTTACTGCTTATTACTGTTGGCACACATATACCATTAAACATTTGTGATCAGTATGATTTTTTAAATAATAATAATAATAATAATTTTATTCAGCGAGGATGCATTGGATTTATGTTTTAAATCACATTTGGAAATATATTAAAATAGAAATTAACAGTCATTTTAATTTGTAATAATATTTCACAATATTACCATTTGTACTGTATTTTTGATCACATAAATGAAGCCTTGGTGAGTATTAGAAACTTCTTTCAAAAACATTTAAAAAAATCTTACCAACCCCAAACTTTTAAACAAATTGCTTAAGCCACATACACATATTTATTTCTTATTCATAAATATTTGCTGCATACCTGAAAGATGGCATGTAGATCTAAAGTAGACTTTGAGATATGAAGAACAATATCCCCTAAATTTATAATGCATTTTATGCACAGGCACCACAGAAGGTGTTACCAAAATGTAATGCTATTTTCTCACTTGGCTAATATTCTTTTCTAAAAAACATCCCGTGAAGATAATGACTTAAGAGACCAACTGGTTCCATATGAATAAATAACTCCATGAGGTAATGAGATGTGTTTGTTGCTTTCAGTAACTGAGATCCTCTAAGGCCAAACCACACAAATTTAATATCCGAGTATAAAAAATGATATTGGGAAAAACTGTCCATAATAAAAGAGCGGCTTCCTCATTTTTGCAGCCATTGCTAATAAAAAGGCATTTGCCTTTTAATACTTTCCGACAAAGTTATAATTGCTCTGGTTGAGCTCTGGGCAGGCAGACTGATCCAGGATCACTGTGAAAGGGCACCTTTCACCAGGGGCTAAAAAAGACCTCTGTATCCAGATCTCCAGTGTGCCTGATACGAGGAACACCAGGTGTTTTTGGACTGATAGAGGTCTGATGATTGGCCGGGCAGAAAATGTATTAACTCAGCCGACCAATAAGGTCACAGGGGAACTGTGGGGAACATTAACATGAATGTGCCAAATAAACGTGTAAAAACAGACATGCTTTGGCTACGTAGATCACAGTAGAATAGAAGCACAATGTTGCATACTGCAGTCTATTTTAATTTAAATATGGAAACATAACACAGCCTGTCATCAATGCAAATCAATAATGATAAAAAGAGTTATTTTGCATTTTTAATCCAGAAAATCGTTTTAACTCTTGGCAGTCTGATTAAATAATGATTCATAATGACATTAAAAATCATGGTTGATATTAGTTTATGGTTATTTATATATATACTACGGTGGCCGAGAAGTGCAAAGCAAATCACAATTCTGAAAACAAAATAACAAATTACAAACGCAAATGCAAGTTTAAAAAACAAAATAACAATTCAGAAAGCACAACAACAAACCCGAAAAAAAATTAATAAGTCAGAAAACACAACGACAAATCAGACAAACCGGAAAAGGTAGGTATAGTTTGAGACAGCGCCATTGGTTTGGGATTACTCTCCGCTGACTGGACGAGACATCTGTCAATCAAAAAATACTGAGTGTCTATTTACATTTAGTTTAAAGTGGCTGTAAAACATCAGCTCAAGTGGTGCAGATGGATAAGTGTGTGTCGTTGGCTTTTTGACGCGATCGACCCGGGTTCGATCCCACTTGATAGTAGAAATCCTGCTATTTTAACAATGTAAATAGGTATTTGCACTTAGTGTAAATAGCATATTGCTACAAAAAAACTGCTATTTTCACTTAGTGTAAATAGAATCCATTGCTAATACGAGATTTGAAAATGGAAAAAAAAAAAGTTCGGCAAAAGGTGGGATAGAACCCGGGTCGATTGCGTCAAAAAGCCAAGAGCAAGCACTTATCCATCCACGCCACTTGAGCTGATGTTTCATGGTCACTTTTAACTAAATCTAAATAGACACCCCGTATTTTTTATTCCATAGTAAGGGCAATTCATACAATACATTTAAACTGAGCTACTTTAATACCATCTCCGAACTTTCTACCACGACTCTGCTGTTCTTTGGCTGGTTCGTTCCTGTATACGTTGATTGACAGATGTCTCGTCCAGTCAGCGGTGAGTAATCCCAAACCAATGGCGCTGTCTCAAACTATACCTACCGGTTTGTCTGATTTGTCTTTGTGTTTTCTGACATTTTATTTTGTTTTCAGAATTGTGATTTGCTTTGCACTTTACGGCCACCGTAATATACCCTAAAAGAAGACTATAAAAAGACCTAAGAAGCATAAGGACTTCACTGACACAACATGGACACAAATAAATCACTGAATCATTTGTTGAAAAGGTTCATTTGTATAACCTGTGCAAACTGATTCACTAAAAGGAATCAGACCCTTCAACGCTACATTCAAATTATGTTTTTAATTGTTCTCTTTGTTTGACTAGCAGAATTTCAAAAGTCACCTTCTCCTTGTAATACCTGTGTCATAACTTTGTCATACAAATGTATGTCCTCATTTGTCACAAAAACGCACACACACACACACACACACACACAATGGCAGTCTACATGTCCATCTGTGTTTTCCTCATCTTCTCCTCTCAGCTGTTTGCCTCTCACCCTCTTTGTCCATCTGTTTCACACTCTCCCTCTCTCTCCGTCTTTCTGTTTTTCCATCTGTTTAACCCTCATCTAACACCTCTCTGTCATGTTTATCCATCCATCTTTCAGTCTTATGGAGGCCCGCACGTTTTCGACAGCTAATATTCTGCCTTTGTCTGCATCTGTAAGTGTGTGTGAGGGAGGAGAGGAGAGTTTTACGGGAATTAAGTTATTATTTCTAAGCTGGGTCAGGGTGAGAGAGAGAAGTGAGCTGAAGGGATTATTCATCCTTCAGTCGGGTCTCTTTCTCCGTCTTATCTTTGTCTTGTTCTCACAGCTTTTTGGAGTAGTACTTTAGTACAGAAGGAGTGTGTGTGTGGTCAGAAGTAGGCTTTACAGTGGTTTCCCATCCTGTGATCACACTAACGCTCGGCATGCTGGGAAACTGAAGTGGGTTGAGGGAGCTTGTGATTAAAGGAGCTCTTAGGTTCTTTTTTCCTGCGTCTAAAATCTCTTCCCCCTGCTTTTAGTCTTAAAACAGTGACAAATTTCTGTCTTTTTCCAGTCTTTTACTCTCTCCCAATCCATTTCTCGGTACTTTTTAGATTTTCACACTGCTTTTTAGACTACAAGATGTCAAACACTCCCACATCCTCAGCACAAATATACAGCAAGTACAGACATGCAGTCGCCCCTGTGGTGCACATATACTAGATTGATAGAGACTGGTCTTGACTGTCTGGTACATACTCCAGCTTATTCTGGTCAAAAATTGCTCAGTGACCACTTACAGATCACTCTGTTTAATGGTAGGGCTATCTGAGCATGCTAACATGGAACAAAATGTGGTAAATGATAGCACGGCAGTTTTTTATTTTACTGTTATTTATTACAATTTATTTGAAAAGGGACCATGTACAATTTTAACATAAATGTTTCCATTCCATGCATTGTACCGAATTTAGCCAATGGCTAGTTTTCATCAGTCTCAAACTAAACGCTAAATATATTTCCATGATTTGATACTAAACCTGTAAAGTTAATCCAGTAATCCAGGAAATCCCGTGATTGTTTTGTGCAACAATTTTGTATATTTAAATGCCAGTACTTGTGATATTATCATTCATATTGTTGTTTTTTTGTAGATAGATAGATAGATAGATAGATAGATAGATAGATAGATAGATAGATAGATAGATAGACAGATAGATGTTATGTTAAAAACTATGTACAATTTTATGTTTTTATGTTAAAAAACTTCAAGCAAATATGTTAAAATATTTAAAGATTAAATAAAATAAAGATAAGACAAAATAGTATTAAATGTATATGTAATTTTTGCCCTAATAATAATAATAATAATACATTTTTGTAAAAACTGTTAGCTTAGTCAAAATACCACAAGATTTTGATCTTGTAGACCAACTTGGACCAGGAAATCCAGTGTTTAATTTGTGCAAAACTTTTGCATATGTTTAAATGTCAGAACTTCAATTTATATTGATTTAATGTAAATAAGCAAGTCAAAATGTTAAATGTTATTAAAAAAATAATACTAATGAAAACAACACAAATACATATCTTATATCTTATTGCGCTTTTCTAACTTTTTCTGTTCTATTTTCTATTCTATTCTATTCTATTGTATTCATCTTATTATTCATTATTCATTAAGCTTGAATTACCCAGTTTTTCTTGCAGAAACACACACATATAAATATATACTGTAGAAATGCATGTATTGCTGGATCCGTCTGGATTAACCGATCTGTGCATTGATCATCCCTCATTATCATGTACATTTTCCCTCATCACCACACAAACACTAGCTCTGTACCGCTGTGTATCTGACAGCATGGATATTTAAATCTACAAATTAGCCCTGAAAATACCTTAATGCACACACACACACACAGATACATTTGCATACGTCAGGCCGGAGCTGTAAATTCAGTGATGGCAGCGCTCAGCCGTAGCAGAACACGAGTGCACAAGCTGTCAGACTGTTTTAAATAAGTGAGGTAAGAACATGGATTCATAATCCCATATTAACACTCGTCCTTCTATGGAACACACGCTCGCTGGAGGAACAGCCCTGCACTAATTCCCATGGACAGATGCTATGTTTGCAACTTCATGCTATTTAAAAAATATATATACAGTATGTACACTTTAAGACAAGTCAGTTCAGAATGGGGAAAGACTAAAATCAAAAACTATTGGCCAAGTTTGGTGTCATAAATTGAAATATAACAATAAAGCTGCTTGTTTAACTATAGGTGGGGCCTCTTTTGCAAAATTATAACTTTTGTACACATATTTAGCACAAGAATGATTCACCTCTTGACAGTCTGACCAAAAACTGATGAAAGATGCATCTTATGCTTATCAATTCTGCATTTATTTGATTCAAAATACAGTAAAAACATTAATATTGTGAAATATTATTACAATTTTAAACAAACTGTTTTCTATTTGAATATATTTTAAGATGTAATTTATTCCTGTGATGCAAAGCTGTATTTTTAGCATCATTACTCCATACTTCAGTGTCACATGATCCTTCAGAAATCATTCTAATATGCTGATTTAATGCTGAATAATAATCATTTAATGCTAATGTTGAAAAGAGTTGTGCTGATTGGAAACCATGAAACATTTATGTCCAGGATACAGGATATAAAGTTCAAAAGATTTTTTTAAAAATAAAAATCTTTTGTAACATTTTAAATGCCTTTACTGTCAATATAATGTGTCCTTGCAGAATAAACGTATTAATTTATTTAAAAAATAAAAATCCTACTGACCCCACACTTTTATATGCCTACCAAATCATATAGTTTACTTTTTCAAACCACAGTATTTTTCTGGCACAAAAGCAATCAGGATTTTTGAATGAATGCATGCATGAACAGCTACTAATTAGTGCGACAGCATCATACTTTATACTAAAAACAACCAATAAGCTAAAAAACACTCTTATACATAACAGTGGGTACGGAAAGTATTCAGACCCCCTTAAATTTTTCACTCTTTGTTATATTGCAGCCATTTGCTAAAATCATTTAAGTTAATTTTTTTTCCTCATTAATGTACACACAGCACCCCATATTGACAGAAAAACACAGAACGTATATACAGATATATGTTGATAGTATTTTTAAAAAAAATAGACTTTTGAATTTGAATGTACGAATATAATTATAATTAAATGAAATTCAAAGAAATTCATGTAACTAGTTTTAATTTTAAAAAAGTTTTAGAAGAAAAAAGTTAAAAAGCCTTGAATTTTGGATGGAGGATGGATGGATGGAAGGATGGATAGATGGATAGATAGATAGACAGAACGATGGATGAATGATGGAACAACAGATATATAGACAGAACGATGGATGGATGATGGAACAACAGATAGATAGACAGAACGATGGATGAATGATGGAACAACAGATATATAGATGGTGAGCTACATGAAGCCGCGGGCTGAACAGTCTGCGTTCATGCGTGTGTGAGCTCCAGAACACAGTATGACCATGATGTCAAACCACATTCACTGCCTATTACTCTAACCAGTAAAGCACTGTATGTACTTATTTAAAGCATACATGAAATCAAAATGGACCCTATTTACTGGTTTGGTCTTATTGTGTGCAACTCGTCAAAAAGCTCCATCTTACATTTTTCCCTGTTGAACATGTTGAAATAATAGGTCACATTACAGAAGTGAAACGGGTTGCAAATTGAGTGTATGATTTCTGACATGCATTTTCAAATGAAACGCAAAAATAATGACTGGAAATAATAGATTACACATTTCACGTTTAATGCAGCACTTGCTCATGCTTACTTTTTTTACTATTTAAAGTTCAAAGCTTCAACTCGAATAACAGAAACAACAGTGGAAAAAAGATGCCAGTGATGGTGGTAAAATACAATTTTTATATTAATAATATAATTATTGTAGGGATTTGATTAACAGGACACTGATATACGCCACTGAATCACCATCATGAGGCTTCGAATTAATTCAATCAAGAGACAACAAAGCTTCTTTGTATCAATGACTGTAAAGATTTTTCACAACATATAGAAACCCCGATGTCTTGTGACCACCAATGGATGGAACCATTATGTCCAAACCGGAAAAGGATGAGTAAATTAACTAGTGCCCTCAGGCCCGATCTAGACGTGGCTAACACATGACTCCCATCACATCTGCTTCCTGAAACCCCAACGGACCCGCGTCCTTATGTTACAACAAAAGAAACAGAACCTTGCATGACGATTTTAAAAGATAAATCGTTTAAAAGTAGTGAAAATGTATCCACTGCATGTGTTATGCCGTAAATATATATATGTGTGTTGTGTTATTGAAACCATGATATTTTAATATACCTTATAACTCGTTTTAGCAGACAATGCATTTAATATGCGTGTAAGAGATGTGAAGTTTAATATCGGGTGAAAGCTTGTCTTATTCGCCGAACATTGGTGTTAGTGAAACTTTTATATTATGTATCATTCTCTGGTGATAATACTTTTATCAGAAGGTATTTAAAACTTCCAGAAATATCCGACGTCACCGCAACAGCCAATCAGCGAAGGAATTTCCCTCCAGCAGCCATCCAGTAGCCACGAGAAACGCCTCAGCTTTCAGCTGTCAACCCAGCAGAATGCAAGAAAACTAACAAAATCTTATCTCTGCTGAACTGGTGAACGAGCTAATTTAAGCAGTAAACATAAGCTAAAATCCACTGCTTTGTGAATTATCTCAGGCGAATTTAATTCCACTTCGTGGAAACAAGTGTTAGAACCTTGAAAACTACATGCAACTCCGTTAACTCATTCCTTCAATTTTCTGAGCTGTACATGTGTGTGTGTGTGTGTGTGTGTGTGTGTGTGTGTGTGTGTGTGTGTGTGTGTGTATGTTTGTGTGTTTTCGCTTAGTTTTGATGTAAACTAAAATAGCCAAATAAATTCATATTTAATTTATAGAAAATCATTGTTTGGTGTCATATAATTTCAAGTTTAAACCCTTTCGCCAAAAAGATCCTTGCTGCCTAGCTCGTAGCTTACTTATAATAACCTCTCTAAGAGCTTACAAATTATCAAAGGACGTATTTATCCGTGGCCAGGAGAATACATAGTCAAATTGTTAAAATATACTGAGGTCACGGCTCGCTGGACGACCCTTGATTTAAAGTGTACCATAACAAATTTTAAATCGGTTTAATCAGGTGGACTTCGAATTTTCAGATCCGAGTCCAATCAAAACCTGAATGAATTAATAATAATTAATTCCCTTATACAATTGAGTAAAATTCATTACATTATTTATTAAAAAATAAAAAAATGCAATAAATAAATGAATATTTTAATTATTGAATGATTAGATAATAATCACTGAGTAACTAAAATATTTATTTTCTTCTATATGGCCAAAGCAAAGGTGCCAGTGATATAAATGAACAAACAAACAAACAAATAAAAAAATTACTGAATTACTGAATCATTAAAATAATTAATTTAATCATTTACATTTCTGTTTTTATTTATTTTTATTTATTTCACATCATTAAAAATAACAAACAACAACAGAAAAGGTGGTAAAAATGAAATGATAATATTATAATTTTTATATATATATATATATATATATATATATATATATATATATATATATATATATATATATATATATATATATATATATATATATATATATATATATATATATATATATATATATATATATATATATATATATATATATATATATATATATATATATATATATATATATATATATATATATATATATATATATATATATATATATATATATATATATATATATATATATATATATATATATATATATATATATATATATATATATATATATATATATATATATATATATATATATATATATATATATATATATATATATATATATATATATATATATATATATATATATATATATATATATATATATATATATATATATATATATATATATATATATATATATATATATATATATATATATATATATATATATATATATATATATATATATATATATATATATATATATATATATATATATATATATATATATATATATATATATATATATATATATATATATATATATATATATATATATATATATATATATATATATATATATATATATATATATATATATATATATATATATATATATATATATATATATATATATATATATATATATATATATATATATATATATATATATATATATATATATATATATATATATATATATATATATATATATATATATATATATATATATATATATATATATATATATATATATATATATATATATATATATATATATATATATATATATATATATATATATATATATATATATATATATATATATATATATATATATATATATATATATATATATATATATATATATATATATATATATATATATATATATATATATATATATATATATATATATATATATATATATATATATATATATATATATATATATATATATATATATATATATATATATATATATATATATATATATATATATATATATATATATATATATATATATATATATATATATATATATATATATATATATATATATATATATATATATATATATATATATATATATATATATATATATATATATATATATATATATATATATATATATATATATATATATATATATATATATATATATATATATATATATATATATATATATATATATATATATATATATATATATATATATATATATATATATATATATATATATATATATATATATATATATATATATATATATATATATATATATATATATATATATATATATATATATATATATATATATATATATATATATATATATATATATATATATATATATATATATATATATATATATATATATATATATATATATATATATATATATATATATATATATATATATATATATATATATATATATATATATATATATATATATATATATATATATATATATATATATATATATATATATATATATATATATATATATATATATATATATATATATATATATATATATATATATATATATATATATATATATATATATATATATATATATATATATATATATATATATATATATATATATATATATATATATATATATATATATATATATATATATATATATATATATATATATATATATATATATATATATATATATATATATATATATATATATATATATATATATATATATATATATATATATATATATATATATATATATATATATATATATATATATATATATATATATATATATATATATATATATATATATATATATATATATATATATATATATATATATATATATATATATATATATGCTTTTGATTAACATGGCACCTCTGCTTTGGCTAAAAATAAAATAAAATAAAATAAAATAAAATAAAATAAAATTGTATTATTGCCAAAGCATCTCTACATTTAAACACTACAGATAAACACAATGCACAAATACACAAACATAAATTTACACAACATACACAGAAACACAATCACTAACAGACATACAGCACACACACTGTTCAAGGACTATATCGTGCTGCTTACAGACAGTGTGTCAAATCTGACCACATGCTAAGAGGGGCTTCAGCTCTGCCCATGGTCCAGTGATGGGCAGGTTTACCGCCTACACTTAAATTAAGACCCTCAGCTTAACACACACACACACACACAGCAAAGAGCTGCCAAAAGCTTCCAAAAGTGCCAGGCCTGAGTAAACATGCAGCGATAAACCCACCACTACAGCTCAGGACCGCCAGAACCATCTCTAGCTTTCCCTGCTCAGTAATAATGCATGCTAAACAGTGACAACTGGATGTCCATAAACCTGTCAACTAACAGCTGGCTGACAGAAAGCACACTGCCTCCTTCAGCGCTAGCATTCAGAGTTTTAATATCAGATGTGTTCAGAATTGCATAATGATATAGTATTGCATAATAATATAGTACAATTTTCTCAGTGCATAGAATGCATATTTGCCAAAATGTTCAGTATGCAGGCACTAAATCCCGTAATGCAGTGTTCAACTTGATCACTCACGTGAAACACACTGCAACTAGTCAAACTATAGCAACCGACCAGCAATGACCAATGAAATTGCGAGAAAACTAAAAAAAATGCAAGAGAAGGCCAAGACTGTGGGGAGTGTGAGCAAAAAGAAACATCACAAACTGCTGCCCACGGCTGCTCAACCACTGTCTCATCCAGATTCTCCAGCCCTCTTTCCCATTCTGTGCGAAACCATCACACGCTCTTATTCTGTGTTGTTCGTTGACATGTTGTCAGCGGCTAAAGTGCTATGATTTTACCACGGGTACAGGGTGTTATTAGGCATGACTTGAAGCAGCGGCAACATCAATTTGATGAAAGACACCAAAGTAGACTAGAAGTGAAATTTAATGGGATAAAAACAACTTTTCCACCAAATCATACACTGCATTATTCTAATCTTAGACGATTGTCAAGTAACATAGTAACTATGTGTGCAGTTGCAGTGCAAATGAAATGAAAGCTACATGCTGTATTGTGTGGTTAGTACTTATCAAACACCACTGTCAAGAAAAACACAAAATCACTCACTGCTCCTGGCTGGAAACTTTAGTAGCTTTAATAAACAATCAAAATGAATAGAGGTTTGCCTAATGTAAAAATATAAACTCTGATTGTGGTATTTAAAATAAGACACATGGGGATTCAAGTGTTTGAATTAATGAATAAAAAGAAACAAGTAAGAGAAGCATAAAGGGTTGCTAAAACTAAAACTATTAAAAATTGTTTTCATTAACTGAAATAAAGCTGAAATGTAACAAAATAACAAAATATGAGATGAATTCAAAAAACGCAAACTTTAAAATCTTAAATTAGACTGCTGAAATGAAATAGGTTGAAGTACTAAATTTACTAAATTAAATTGCATTGAAATAAAAAATCAAAGCTAGACACAAATATTAAAAAACTAATAAAAAGATAAAATCACATGACAAACATACAAACATAAACTAAAATTACAATTATAAAAAATATATATATATATTTAAAATATTAATAAATACTAAAATAGTAAATGTTTCACACCGGACAAAAAGCCTTGTGTGGTAGGAGGGAAAAGCATGAGTATTGCACAAAAACACCTCATTCAAACAAGGTTAAGTTCAGCTCCAAATGAGATTGTTTTACTTGTAAGCCCCACTTACAAGCACTTCTTCAAATATAAAAAATTACCACAATAACTTTTAAAGATAAAAAGATGCAACTTTGCAAAATGAACGAATAGATAGGGCAACATTTTTCATGCAAATTCTCTATTAGTAGCCTATAGGCTTTATCAAATCACACAAAAACCGTTACTGAAAAAAAAACATCTATATACAACATATCATCAAGCCTACATTGAAAGTTTTGTTTTAGACCGAAAAGAATGTAAAATGATGAGCATATAGTGGAATGAAAGAAGGAAACATGCAGCTTTTCACTTCACAAGGCGCTATTTTATTAACTGTAGTGGTGTGGATTACTTGTGGATTGTTGTGATGTTTTTATCAGCTGTTTGGACTCTCATTCTGACGGCACCCATTCACTGCAGAGGATCCATTGGTGAGAAAGTGATGTAATGCTAAATTTCTCCAAATCTGTTCAGATGAAGAAACAAACTCCTCTACATCTTGAATGGCCTGAGGGTGACTAAATGTTCAGCAAATGTTAATTTTGGGTAAATTATTCTTTAAGAATTAAGTCGGTTTGTACGGCAGAATTGTTTAGATTAACTAGTACAGCAGAAGTACTTGAGTTGAGTCACCATCTTTAACCTCAATCAGTATTTCCGCATCCGATTTTCTTTGTTTCTTTCACCTCCTCTCAAATCTGTTATATAAATCTCCTAATCATCCTCGCTCAGATTTGTGCTTTAATTGCTCTACTGCAGTCGTCTGTGTACACTACAATGTTTCACTGTGGGAATGAAATGAATCCAATACGCAAAAAAACAAAACAAATTTAGAGACAAAAAAAAAGAGATGGTAAAAAAAGAATGAAATTTGGGAAATGATCTCTGATGAGTTTCCCAGCAGGAAAAGCCCCTCCCCGCTTCTCATTCTCTTTCATCCACACTGTTGTACACTCTTCTCCTTGATTTATCCATTTCTCCCTCTTTTTGATTCTCCAGTGTCCACATTTGTTCTTTCAGAAACACCACATGTATTTTTCTCCTACGGCCAATTCCTCCACTAATGAGTTAAAATGAGGCAAAACACACACATCACACAAAACACCTAATAATTTCCTGTCCTGTGTAGACATTATTTTTTATTTAAACAAGACGTTTTTAGCCAAAATAGCAAAAAAGCTTTAGTTTACATGACAAAATCATTATTCACTACTATTGCTAGTCGACTAAAGTGGTAAAGACTATTTCTAGAAGGCATTTTATTGGACAAAAATATATTTTGGAGTTCAAGCGGTACTGTTGTATTTGTAATTTCTGGGATATCTTTAGATTTGGGATAATAATTATTCATAAAATGTGAAGTAGAATCCGTGTTCACACTTGAGTCAGACAACAAAACTGGAGTCGCTATGAAAACATGATTCACTCCTATTGCTAGTCGACTGCAAGAGGTAGAAAGCATTTCTATGAGGATTTTATTGGACAAAAATGTATTTTGGAATTCTGGCTGAGAGGCGGTTCTGTTGTCTTTGTGGTTTCGGGGATGTTTTCGATTTGGGATAATTATTATTCATAAAAAGTGAAGCAGAATCCGTGTTCACACTTGAGTCAGACAACAAAACTGGAGTCACTATGAAAACATGATTTACTCCTATTGCTAGTCGATTGGAAGTGGGAGAAAGCATTTCTACGAAGATTTTATTGGACAAAAATTGTATTTTGGAATTATGGCTGAGAGGCTGTTCTGTTGTCTGTGAATTCTGGGATATTTTCGATTTGGGATAATAATTATTCATAAAACGTGAAGTAGAATCTGTGTTCACACTTGTGTCAGACAACAAAACTGGAGTCACTGTGATTCACTACTACTGCTAGTCGATTGCAATTGGTAGAGAGCATTTCTAGAAGCCATTTTACTGGACAAAAAATGCATACAAACTATAAATCTACTACATTAATTTTGTAAACGTTTAAAGGTATGCTTGCTTACAGATTAACCTCAAAGCTAACAGAAATAGACTAGACTCTCATTTTGATTTCATGAGGTCTCAACCTGCACTGCAACATCTAACTCAGCCAATTTGTCATGTTAAACAACCCACAGATTCAGTAGCTTTACAACAAATCCAATAGGAAAGTTCCCAGTTCATACATCAACGTCAGTGCTTGTGTCTGGCCTCGCGTTTCGCCTCGCAGCACTGCAACGGTCAAGTTTAGCTTTGTCTCCGAGACGGATGCCCTCCATTCAGCCATAACTGATTTACAATGCAGTTCGCGCACAGGTAAACGGCACATTGTGATGAACAACAACACTGACAACAGCATGTCCTGGCCCATCGAATAAACATTTACTCGGATACAGTGTCAGCACAGTGACAGGCAAAGAAGCGGATGCAACATTTATGAGGTGCGCTCTCTGGATCTCGTGTTGGATTAGTGCCAGACTCTTTAAAGCCTTGTGTTCTGTATAAGCAGCTGGCAAACTTACTCAGTGTGAATCGCAGCTAATGCGATCCATCCAGTGCAGCTCATTACCGCAGAGCGTGTGCGAGCATCTGGGTTTTTTAGTGCATGCCTTTGTCTGTGCATGTGTTTCTAAATGTGACCAGCGAGCATGTAATTGCATTTTGCAGTCTTTTCTCTGGCAACATCTAATAATTACTGTCCAAGTCCCATGTTTAATAAACTCAGAGGTAATGCAATAGGCTTGATTTATTTATAACAGAACTTTCCAAATGGACCTTGTAAGCAATCCGCTTAGCAACGAGGAGAGTGTGGGCTTGTTTGCAAGCTTAAAACTTTTTGAAAAATTCAATATAAACTTAAAGGAATAAACATTCTTTAACTAAAAGTTTGGAAAAGTAGGATTTTTTAAAAATGTTTTGGAGAGTCTCTTATGCTCACCAATTTGATAAAAAAATTGTTTTAATCTTATTAGAATTTAAAATAACTCTTTTCTATTTTAATATATTTTAAAATGCAATTATTCCTGTGATGCAAAACCGAATTTTGAGCATCATTACTCCAGTCTTCAGTGTCACATGATTCTTCA
>NW_015505836.1:270094-271852 GCF_001515645.1 Sinocyclocheilus grahami
GATCATGTGACACTGAAAACTGGAGTAATAATGCTGAAAATTCAGTTTTGCTTCACAGGAATAAATTACATTCTAAAATGCATTCAAATAGAAAACAGTTCTTTTTAAATTGTCATTTTTCATAGTATTTCACAATATTACAGTTTTACTGTATTTTGATTATTTAATTATTCCAAACTTTTGACCAGTAGTGCGTATGCATTTTTTCATCTTGCATTTCTTTTTTGCTCACAAAAGGCATTTTCTTTGAAGACTGTGTATGAACAATGACAAACATTTTTCAAAATATCTTCTTTTGTGTTCCACAGAAGACAGAGTCGTACAGGCTTGGAACAACATGAGGAGTCAGTAAATGACAGAATTATCATTTTTCAGTGTTCTACTCCTTTAAAGACAACCATTTCCTGGTCTGATTGTGAACAATTTGTCAATGCACATTATTCCAAAGAATATGTATTTGTAATTCTTCCTATCACAGTTTCAACCAAAACCTCTTCTGAAAAGACTTTTCTTTACATCTTATGTAACCAAGCCATTTTATTTTTCATTTTGAATAACTTGTTTCACTCAATACGTTGGGTTACAGAAGTAAAATGAGTTGCAAACACGTTTCATCAAACTAAGTTTTTAAAAATTCATTATTTTAAATTAGCATGCAAGCATAAACAATGAATTATACAAATGTTCACCTTACCCGTCCAATCAGCACCGGTTCTGGTCCACTATATTCCTCTATCACAAAAAACTGGTTCCAGATCCAGCTTCTTCGGCTGCGGGATTGTGAAGGCATCTCCTCCAAATTTGGTCCAGTAAAGGTCCCATGGAAATCACCACTGCTGTCTGACTCCTGGTTGCCCATCATTATAGTTTGCACATCCCGTTTGCTATTTAACCCAGATGCTGGCTTCAGAAGTATCACGCTGGTATCTGATGAGCCATCCAAAGTGGATCTGTCAGTTTTAGTTTCCTCTACTGCAGGAGTTAGTTCAGCGAGAACGAAACGATCGTGAGATATTCTAGATATTTTGGAGTCCTGGGTTAGAGTTGATACCGTTGTCTTTGTGATTTCAGGGATATCTTTGAATTTAGGATAATAATTACTTTCATTATGTGGAGTAAAATCTGTATTCACACTTGTGCCAGACAACGAAACTGGAGTCACTCTGATTTCAAATTCTGATTTTGCAGTTTCTTCAATCTGTGCATGATGCAGTCCTGATAAAGACACTGTTTTGACTTTGTTGCTTTTTGGTGAAATCATCAAATTATCCTCATTTTTCTTTGCCAAACGTTGTGTTCCTGCTGTGTTGGTAAATGGCATCTCACTTTGCCTTTCCTCCACATCTAGATGCTCCACCTGACTTTCTTTCCTTGCGGTTTCCTCACTCTTCCATCTTTTTAGTTGAGCACTGCTTCCCCTGAGCTCTGAGCACACGAACAGAAAGAGCAATGCAGCCCAGATACGGCCACTCATCGTGCCTCACTTCGTTATTAGTCACAATGTTTGCCACAGGGGGGAAGAACAATAAGATCGACCTTCACTCACGCTCTGTCTTGCTGTGTGGGCGGATGCTCCATTCATCTCCTCTTCTTAATTCCTTATTCTTCATGAGTCTCAGTGGTCATTTAGCATCGTATCCACTTTTTTGGATTATATTTCTTCAGGTCTGGTTAAACACAAAGGGCGATTCCCATGGTTTGGGTTTGATCAGGCAAACCTGTTCAAAGAGATAAGAGGATGAGAATCAGTGCTGATCA
>NW_015505836.1:272767-273139 GCF_001515645.1 Sinocyclocheilus grahami
ATTCAGGTTTGAAACAACATGAGGGTGAGTAAATGATGACAGAATATATTTATTTATTTATTTATTTATTTGCGTTGAACCATCCCTTTAATGTTTTTTATTTATTTATTTATATTTTTAATAAATGAAATGATACTCTAAAGAGGAAATTAATACTTCCAGCAGGTGGCGGTAAATGTCTTTATGAGTTGATTCATTCAAAACGCTGATTCATTCAGAAAAGTGTTGCTTGGAGACACACAACAGATCTGCTGTGGCTTTATAGGTAATATTTTCATTGGAAATATAAAAAAAAAAACACAATATTGTGTTTAAAATATAACACTATATTAACTTCTTATTTACTGAACTGTTGTATCAAATCACATTTGC
>NW_015505836.1:273594-274127 GCF_001515645.1 Sinocyclocheilus grahami
ACTTTCCGCGAGCGCGATTCGAGACGGAGTGAAACACGGACAAATCCGTTTCGTTCATTCGTTCATAACCACTCATACCCCACTCCACCGCATAAATTACAATCTTGCACCTTTCCTGCAACATTTTTAACAGCTTTAGAAGCATAAACCAATATTGCAATATTCTTTAAACTGCTCTTGGACATCTCACAAACTTTATGTTCATGAAATGTAATTACTGGCATGAATTTTAGGTGGCTAAGCACTTTGAAACAGTCAATCACTTGGGTCTTGAAAATGTGTTGATTTGTGTGATTGAGTATTTTACAGGGCTGTTTCTAACTGCACGGACGAGGTTATTGCCGTCCATATTAAGGCTAGTTCAACCATTTTACATTCTGGCACCAAACCATATCCTCATTCACTTATGCAGCACATTTTTCGAGGCACATAGAGGCTCTAAACTGAAAACAACTCGACCATTTCAACAAGCAATACTACCTTTAAACAAGACTATTTGTGAAAAAACTGTCCTTTTAAAAAGTTTTTTTTTT
>NW_015505836.1:274137-276114 GCF_001515645.1 Sinocyclocheilus grahami
CAAACCTGTTCAAAGAGATAAGAGGATGAGAATCAGTGCTGATCATGAGTAAACGTAATTGGGATTGGCGGTTGGGATTACTGGAAAAATAGCACAGTTTTAATTAGGTAACAGTTTGGGTCTCTGCAGAGAATCATGGGTACAGAAATGTGCACGACTAGCAAGGGTTCATAAAACTTTTAATCACTTAAAATCTGGGACTGCTCCAAAGAAGTCCTCCAAAGCTGAGTGGTAAAAAAAAAAAAGTGGTTAGTTTCTATTGCTTGTCCAAAATAAGGTAAATGAGACTTTAAGAGCAAAGATGTTACATTTAAATTGAGGAAGAAAAAAAGTGATTGAAAAACTTTTCATTATTTTTTATTACTGTTTTGTGATATCCTGATATCTTTTTTTTTTTTTGAATAAAGTCGATATTTTGTTTTCTTTGCGCACAAAAAGTATTCTCGTAAAATGTTTTGCTTCGTAAAATTACAGTTGAACCACTGATGGCAGATGGACTATTTTGACAATGTCTTTCATGCTTTTCTGGACCTTGACAGTGCAATTTACTATGCAGTCTATGGGACAGTCACAAGCCTCCCGGTTTCCATCCAAAATATCTTAAATTGTGTTCCGAAGACGAACAAAGCTTTAACGGGTTTGGAACGACATGGGGGTAAGTGATTAATGACAAAATTTTCATTTTGGAGTGGATTAACCCTTTAAGTGTTTAAATTCTAGCTTTACTATCTTTGTGAAAAAGACGTACACTTTAGCATACTTTTAACTTAATATGGAAATAATATACTTAAGTGCAAACTTAATGTAATGTTTACACTTAATTGCATATTAATTGCAATGTATTAGTTTTAATTTATATTAAATTCAGTTAGCTGAACTTTAGCAGCAATTAGCTGAATGCAATTAACTTTCTATGTAAAAATAGATCTGTATTTTTTTAAGTATGATTAGCTTTTATTGTTAAATAAACTTTTATATCAGCTTGTATGCCATGTATTTAAATATATTTGTAAATACACATTTGTAATGATTAAAATATAATTTACTTCTAACTTCTAACATAATATCAAATAACACACTACACTTCAAATTAAAATTTAGTACATAAGTGTATAAAAAAGAATATTTAAAATGTAGACTTTAAAAGTGTATTGAAGTGAGTTAAAGGGGTCCTATTATGCTCTTTTACGAAGTCTTGATTTTGTTTTGGGGGTGTACTAGAACATGCTCTCATGCTTGGTGGTTCGAAAAATGCATTATTTTTCACATAATTTACACTATAACAATGCTTTTCTCCCCAGCCTGGCACAAACGGCGCGATTAGTTCCAGGTTTGATGAAGGCCCGCCTTCCGAAAAACAAAATGTGTTGTGATTGGTTAGCTGTCCCAGTGCGTTGTGATTGGCGAACAGCTTAGATGGTGTTTCAGTACTGCCCCGCCCCTTGCCAAAGCAGCAAGTTCCGTCTGCTCCAGTTTAGTCAAGGATGGCGTCAATATTGCCATATCAGTTTGAGCCAGATTCAGACCCCGAGAATATTGAACAAGAGGATCGCACAGAACCTTTGCACGCACGGGTATTGCAAGGTAACGCACATATTAGCGTGGTAACGTTATTGTTTTTTTGTTTTTTTTGACTAAATTAGATAGGATGTCAACAACCACTTAAAAATAACTGCATTTACTGTGTACAGATAAGTGCAACGGTAATATGTATTATGTTTATTTTTCTTTAATTCTAACATTATAACATGAATTGCAGTGAAACTGTTATACAGTTAGAATTATTTATACCATAAGTCTCATAATTCATTCAAATCATTGTCCAGTATTGTACTGTCAGCAAATTATAAAAACGTTTTCATAATTGTAACATACATATTTACATACATAATTATTCAGGTGCATGTGTAATAACTTGTGAAAACATGACACTACAGCAGCACTACTTCTTCGTCGTCGTCTTGTCTGATGCACTCA
>NW_015505836.1:276321-294136 GCF_001515645.1 Sinocyclocheilus grahami
GTTCGTCTTCGGAACACAATTTAAGATATTTTGGATGAAAACCGGGAGGCTTGTGACTGTCCCATTGACTGCATAGTAAATTGCACTGTCAAGGTCCAGAAAAGTATGAAAGACATCGTCAAAATAGTTGTATGAAAAAAAAGTACGAGTTCACTAGCAGAGCACGATGCAAGCACGTAAACGCCGTGACCTGCTGACGTTGAGGCCAGCGTACAGACTGAAAACCCGTATAGAATTTACGTTGTGCGTCATCTGAGGCATGCTTGCATCATGCTCTGCTAATGAACTCATGAACACGCTTGCAGGAAGTGAGAAGAAAAAGTTGAATAAAGTCGATATTTTGTTTTCTTTGCGCACAAAAAGTATTCTCGTAAAATGTTTTGCTTCGTAAAATTACAGTTGAACCACTGATGGCAGATGGACTATTTTGACAATGTCTTTCATGCTTTTCTGGACCTTGACAGTGCAATTTACTATGCAGTCTATGGGACAGTCACAAGCCTCCCGGTTTCCATCCAAAATATCTTAAATTGTGTTCCGAAGACGAACAAAGCTTTAACGGGTTTGGAACGACATGGGGGTAAGTGATTAATGACAAAATTTTCATTTTGGAGTGGATTAACCCTTTAAGTGTTTAAATTCTAGCTTTACTATCTTTGTGAAAAAGACGTACACTTTAGCATACTTTTAACTTAATATGGAAATAATATACTTAAGTGCAAACTTAATGTAATGTTTACACTTAATTGCATATTAATTGCAATGTATTAGTTTTAATTTATATTAAATTCAGTTAGCTGAACTTTAGCAGCAATTAGCTGAATGCAATTAACTTTCTATGTAAAAATAGATCTGTATTTTTTTAAGTATGATTAGCTTTTATTGTTAAATAAACTTTTATATCAGCTTGTATGCCATGTATTTAAATATATTTGTAAATACACATTTGTAATGATTAAAATATAATTTACTTCTAACTTCTAACATAATATCAAATAACACACTACACTTCAAATTAAAATTTAGTACATAAGTGTATAAAAAAGAATATTTAAAATGTAGACTTTAAAAGTGTATTGAAGTGAGTTAAAGGGGTCCTATTATGCTCTTTTACGAAGTCTTGATTTTGTTTTGGGGGTGTACTAGAACATGCTCTCATGCTTGGTGGTTCGAAAAATGCATTATTTTTCACATAATTTACACTATAACAATGCTTTTCTCCCCAGCCTGGCACAAACGGCGCGATTAGTTCCAGGTTTGATGAAGGCCCGCCTTCCGAAAAACAAAATGTGTTGTGATTGGTTAGCTGTCCCAGTGCGTTGTGATTGGCGAACAGCTTAGATGGTGTTTCAGTACTGCCCCGCCCCTTGCCAAAGCAGCAAGTTCCGTCTGCTCCAGTTTAGTCAAGGATGGCGTCAATATTGCCATATCAGTTTGAGCCAGATTCAGACCCCGAGAATATTGAACAAGAGGATCGCACAGAACCTTTGCACGCACGGGTATTGCAAGGTAACGCACATATTAGCGTGGTAACGTTATTGTTTTTTTGTTTTTTTTGACTAAATTAGATAGGATGTCAACAACCACTTAAAAATAACTGCATTTACTGTGTACAGATAAGTGCAACGGTAATATGTATTATGTTTATTTTTCTTTAATTCTAACATTATAACATGAATTGCAGTGAAACTGTTATACAGTTAGAATTATTTATACCATAAGTCTCATAATTCATTCAAATCATTGTCCAGTATTGTACTGTCAGCAAATTATAAAAACGTTTTCATAATTGTAACATACATATTTACATACATAATTATTCAGGTGCATGTGTAATAACTTGTGAAAACATGACACTACAGCAGCACTACTTCTTCGTCGTCGTCTTGTCTGATGCACTCAACCAAGCGTCGACCGTAACCACGACCTCGCGAATCTCCCCACCCCCCAACCATTTGAATTTCCGTAGGCGGATTTATTTGAATGATATTCTAATGGCCACTTTGTGACATCACAAAAACCCCGGAAAACAACGTTGTAGTCCAAACGAGCCGTTCGTTGTAGTTCTTGAAAAGGGATTTTTTTTTTTTACGAAATATCTCCCTTTGAAGTGGACTTTGAGATGTGTAACTTTGTAGATATTTTTTTATTTACTTTTAAGATTTAAAATACACTACAAATGCACATTTAATACAATTAAGTGCACTTCTTTTCACACAGGTACACATCTTAATTATTTTACCATATTGTGGCTTTATAGCAGCTATAATGTTCCATTTTTACTGCATCGAATGCATCTTACCTGTGCTGGTAAACTGTGACATTTTTCGCTTTCTCTAAAATCTTGTTGTGGCCTAAACAGTCAGACAGTTTTCCCTAAACAGATTAAGAGCAGGAGAGAAACAGTCTTGTCCTGAACCAGCCAACCCTGCAGCTCTCCTCACACATTTAGACAGCCAACTCGGATTCCCTGCGAGACAGAAGATAACAGCACACTTTTAGCGAATGTAATCTTATGGCCATGGCACTGTAGCTAAATTTAAGAGCTGCTATTTTGCCCTTTTCCTTGATTATCTAATGAGTCTGAACTCATTGCACACACACACAAAGACTTGGCTAAATCCATCTTCAAATGTCTTGCTAAGAGTACTTAGCGTTTCTCGAAAAACAATACGGTCATGTTGAACCCTGTGCATCTCTCAAGAGACCGCAGTGGTGTAAGTAATCTCTGATCAGTGATTCAGACGGAAATCTCAAATGTCAGCTTTCACAATCCTGACTGGCTCGGAGCTCAGGCTAGTTGGAGAGCTGAGACTCAGGCTACATCCAAACTTTCAATTATCAGAGTTGTGTGACTCTTGAACCTCGATGTTTGTACAGAAGTGACATTTTGTAATTGTATTTCTTTACAACTGGGAGCTACCCATAGAAAAGTCGAGATGAAAACTAACTTTGAAAAACTAGTTTTTAACATTTATGGAAGAAAATATGAGTGGTGCAAAGGTTTATTGCTTATTTGGTGCTCAAGTTGACCTGTTGACCTGAATGAATAATCAAACCCATCATGTTTCCTTGGAACTCTGTATAGTTCTAGTTTGTTGAGATAAATTGTTTAGTATTACATTTATATCCTCAGTTGATTAGGCCTATATTTATTTTCATTCACTATTGGTTATGTATAAATTTTGCATAAAATATCTTTTATTTGCTCATCTCTATAGTGTACGGGCCTTAGTTGGTGCTCTAAAAAAATTTCTTCTTTTGATCATTGTTGAAAACAGTTTTTATGTTTGATATTTTTGTAGAAACCATGATCTATTTTTTCAGGATTCTTTGATATGAATGGAAAGGTCAAAGCAACAGCATTTATTTGAAAAAAAAAATAAAAATCACTTTTGGTAATTTTATTACCAAATTCAAGTTTTACTACATTCCAGCTTTACCACATCTCAACTATTTGGCTTTATTTTGCCATATTCCAGCTTAGCCACATCTGATGTATTTTACTAGGCCTATATTCCAGCTTTATCGCATCTCAAGAATTTTACCATATCCCACCATCTCCCTATACTTGGTGCCTCTACCTTTTGTCCAGTGAAGAGCTATGAGAAGCTTAGCTTGTAGAGTACACATATAAACACAAATATGTTCTCTTCTTCTCAATTTAAAGTTATTAGGATATAAATTTAATATAAAAACTTTTGGTTCAAGGGGAATAGTAACATTAATTATTTTACTTATCAAATTTTGCACTCCCTTCCAAAACTTCAAGATTTCTTCACACTCCCATACACAATGAAAGAAAGTACCTTTAAATAAATTACATTTAGGACATATGCCTATGATATTTTCATTAAATTTGTTTAATAATACTGGAGTTACATACACTCGCATTAGCCAATTATATTGTAGGAGTTTCAATCTTGTATTAATAGTTTGCATCTGAGCATCTCTGCAGGCCTCTCTCCAATCATCTATTGAAATCTCCTCATTGAGGTCCTTCCTCCATGCCTCTAAACGAGAGTTTGCAGACTCCTGAGATCCTTCTACAAACATGTTATATAAAAGTGAAATCAGACCTTTACGATTACATTTTTTTGACAAAATAAAACTCCTTACTTGTAAATACCTAAAAAACGGATTTCTAGACATATCAAATTTGGTAATCACCTCTTGAAAGGACATCAATCTGTCTTCCGCATATAAATCCTTTATATTTTTAATTCCCTTTTCTGCCCATAATTTAAAGCCTACATCTATTCTTCCCGGAATAAATTTTGTATTTCCCCATATAGGGCAATAACGAGATAATGAATTTGTGTATGAAATATTGAAATATCTCTGCGTTTCATGCCACACCCTTACCATGTTTAAGACTATTGGATTAGTCACTTTGCGATCTGAATCATATAAGTACATTTCCAGAGATAGATCTGATTTGAAGATTTTTTTCTTATTCAAGCATTTTACCATATGTCAGCATTTCTACTTTCAGTATTTCACCATATTCCAGCATTCACTCATATTAAGTATTTAACCATATTCCAGCTTCACCACACCAAGTATTTCACCAAATGTATTTGGATGTATCTGATGTATTTGACCATATTCCAGTTTTGCCACATGATATTCCAGCTTTACCCCATATGAGTATTTTACCAAATTCAGGTTTCACCACTAAAAAACTAAAATATTTAACAATAACAACTTAAGTATTTTACCATATTTACAATTTTCTAAGTCTTTTGTATTTTTACATTCTGGCTTCACTACACGTATTTGACCACAATCCAGCTTTACTACAATTCAAGTATTTTACCGTATTCAAGCTTTACAAAGCCAAATATTCGACCATATTCATCTTGTCATCGTGTTTCCAGTTTATGCTTGCTGATCAACAGGGAATTGTGTCACGTCTCTCTGAGCTGATAATATTGTTTTTGACTGTAAGAGGTTGCTTTGTATTCATGCGTGCGACACCGGTTATAAGGTCTTTTTAAGTGCCAGCGAATTCTTTATATGAGTTAGCATTTTATGATTAACATGAGACCTGATTTTGAATCACATTTCCCAATGTTCACTCTAAGATGCCCTAAACACTGCAGAATCTGCATTAAATTTAAGATTCTTCCTCTAAAGTGTTGCTCTACTGGGCCGAGATATTTAATGCGGTCCTTGTCATGGGTCCAAATTGGATCTACTGACTTAGGACCCCCCAGGCCAAGCGTCTCGAGGAGTTCGAACTATCAGAAACATCTCCTTGAGCTGATAAATTGAAGCTATAAACGGTATAATTAATTCCTGTGTTCTGCACCCATACATTTAACGATCTGAAGTTCGTTAGCATTAGAGTCAGGTCCCAGTCATTGATCTTTTGAGCCCCAAGGCATGATGAAGCCTGTCACCAACATAACGAGACTTAAGAACTATAATCACCAGACATTTCTCTTCCTCAATCCTCCATCCCATCTCCCTCATCCATCCATCTTATCGTTCTTGCACAATAACACTCTTAAAGGAGATATTATTTAAAAAAATGGATACAAACTAGAAAATATTCAGAATAGATACCGCCATTTAAATGTTTGGGTCAGTAACACTATTTAAAAAAAATAAAAAAAATACTTTCAGGAAGAATGGATTAAACTAATCAAAAGTGACAGTGAAGACATTTGTAATGTTACAAAAGATTTATATTTCAAATAAATGCTGTTCATGTGACACTGAAGACTGGAGTAATGATGCTGATGTACATTTTAAAACATTGTTTACGCTTTGATTTGAACTAAATCAACGTATCCGTGTGGCGCAGCTGACACAGAACATCATACGCTGTTTACGTTCAGTGGATACTCTCCAAAATGGCGCTACAGGGTGATACGGAGGAGACGAATTGTTGAATAAAGTCATTGTTTTTGTTTTCTTTGCACACAAACAGTATTCTCCTAGCTTCGTAAAATTACGGTTGAACCCTGATGTACATGGATTATTTCACCAATCTCCTTGCTACGTTTCTGGACCTTGATCGTGATAATTACATTGCTGTCTATGGGAGGGTCAGACAGCTCTCAGAATGCATCAAAAATATCTTCTGTTCCGATGAACAAAGGTCTTACAGGTTTAGAACGACATGAGGTTAATTAATGACAGAATTTTCATTTTTGGGTGAACTAACTCTTTAAGGCAGTGTTCGAACTAAATCTCCTTGCTACGTTTCTGGACCTTGATCGTGATAATTACATTGCTGTCTATGGGAGGGTCAGACAGCTCTCAGAATGCATCAAAAATATCTTCTTTTGTGTTCCGATGAACAAAGGTCTTACAGGTTTAGAACGACATGAGGTTAATTAATGACAGAATTTTCATTTTTGGGTGAACTAACTCTTTAAGGCAGTGTTCGAACTAAACCATGGACTTTGGGGGAGCCCACTTGTTATTGACGCCTAACTCTCATTAATTTGCAACTACGCGTACTGGGGAGTGAATGGGTGCCATCAGAATGAGTGTCCAAACAGTTGATAAAACCACAATAATCGACAAGTAGTCCATGTGATTCCAGTTCATAATTTAACGTCTTGTAAAGTGAAAACCTGCATGTTTCTAAATAAATAAATAGATCCATCATTAAGACGTTTTAACGTTAAACCATTGATTCTTTCCATAATCCATAATAAGCTTGTTCCAGTGAAAAAGTTTTGGCTTGTAAACTGTGCTTGATCTGTGCACATTTCTCTTCTGATTTAGAGGAGATGGTTTTTCACTAGAGAAAGCAATATTATGGATAAAGTACTGATATTTCAGCTGTTAAAAATGTAAAAAATGCTTAATGATGGATACCTACAAGCACACAGCTTTTCACTTCATAAGACATTAACTGATGTACTGGAGTCGTGTGGATTACTTGTGATGTTTTCATCAGCTGTTTGGACTGCTGATGGCACCCATTCACTACAGAGGATCCATTAGTGAGCAAGTGATGTAATGTAAAGCAACATTTAAATGACAACTATGACTAAGTACAAATTGAATTCACTAAAATGACATACAGGGTGTTAATAGTACCATATACAAATATACGTGATGAAAAGGTGTGCATTGCTTAAGCCATGTTTGCTTTAAATAAACATGTTTTGCTGTAAATAGGCCTCTACTTTCTAATTTAAACCTTCACACACTGGTGTACTGTAGATGTCACATATTTAAAAGTATTTGTATTAATACCAAAACAAAATGAAAGCACACCCCTGAAACTCTGAAATATACACACACACATCACTTTTACAAATCCTTTTTAATATCCTACACTTTTCCAGGTTTCTACACCACAACACAATTATAACTTGCTCAATAGCTCACTAAGCCTCATTCATTAAAATGGAAATGAGGAACGGGCTGGCCCTCTGAGTGTGTACAGCTGCCTTTTATTGATCCAAACTGGAGTGTTTACCAAAGAGATGAAAAAAGACAACAAATTTTTGTTTATTCTATAATTCACCACTGCTGTGTGTCATAGGGGAGCACAGGAAGTGCTCTGAGCTTCTGATCATAAAACTTTGACTTACTCTACAGCTCAATCCGTGCTTTCTATTATTTTCCCCTTTCTCGACCCATTTTCACAGCCCTTCTCAAAGGTAAAAAAAAAAGGGGGGGATAATGTCATCTCTGCTAGAGCTGCTTTTAGGATCACATTAACACTTGCTCATCAATATTAACAGCAAACTTTCCTTTCCAAATGTATCCTTCCTTCTCATCTCATCGCATGCCCCTTCTGATACACTTCAGTTTCACTGAGGCCTAAACCCCTTTCCCCAACCCATTAAACTCACTTTGGCTCTGGTTATATTTGGAAGAGCACCATGCTGCTCTTACTATTCCTGCAGTATATAATTTTGCAGTATGCAAACAGTCTAAATGCACTGCATTCCCAGATGACCTACTACATTTGCCAAAATGTGCATTATACAACCAGAATACATTTGCAGAATAATGTTATTCAATGCATTAAAGCAATAGTTCACCCCCCCAAAAAAAAGCTGAACATTTACTCACCCTCAGACCATCCAAGATGTATAAAAAATTGTTTCTTCATCGAAACAGATTTGGTGAAAGTTAGCATTACATCACTTGCTCATTAATGGATCATCTGCAGTGAATGGGTGCCGTCACAATATCTCAATCATCACAATAATCCACAAGTAATCCAGACCACTCCAGTCCATCAATCAACATCCTGTGAAGCGAAACACTGCAAACAAATCTACCATCAAGGCAATTTAACTTTAAAACGTAATTTATGGCCAAAATATGACTCCATAATCCATAATAACACTTCCGCCAGCAGAAAAAAGTCCATCCCCTGTTGTCCTCTCACATCAAAACCCACCCGCATATTTGTGACACTGGACCACAATACCAGTCATAAGGGTAAATTTTTTCGAAATTGAGATGTATACATCATCTGAAAGCTAAATAAATAAACTTTCCATTGATGTATGGTTTGTTATGATATTGGCCGAGACACAACTATTTGAAAATCTGGAATCTGAGGGTTCAAAAAAATCTAAATATTGAGAAAATCGCCTTTAAAGTTGTCCAAATGAAGTTCTTAGCAATGCATATTACTATTAATCCAAAATTAAGTTTTAATATATTTACAGTAGGAAATTTACAAAATATCTTCATGGAACATGATCTTTACTTAATATCCTAATGATTTTTGGCATAAAAGAAAAATCAATAATTTTGATCCATACAATGTATTTTTTGGCTATTGCTACAAATATACCCCAGCGACTTAAGACTGGTTTTGTGCTCCAGGGTCACATTTGTTTAGAAATATTTTGGATTGCTTTCGCTCATAAACGGTGCTTGATCCGTGCATATTTATCTCCTGATTCAGATCAGAGGAGATGTTTTTTTCACTAGAGAAAGCAATATTATGAATAAAGGACTATTTTAGTCCGAAACAATAGCCTAAAGTTACAAACGCTTATTATAAACATGCAGCTTTTCACTTCACAAGACTAACTGATGGACTGGAGTGGTGTGGATTACTTGCAGATTATTATGATGTTTTTATCAGCTGTTTGGACTCTCATTCTGACGGCACCCATTCACTGCAGAGGAGAATTTCTCCAACTCTGTTCCGATGAAGAAACAAACTCATCTACATCTTGGATAAGCCTGAGGGTGAGTAAATGTTTAGCTAATTTTCATCTTGTTCTTGACAGATAAAGACATTGTTGCAAAAAAAAGGGAAAAAAGGCTATATATACAGTATATGTAAAAACTGGGACCCATAGACCAGAAAGTACCACAGAGACTTGAGGGTGGGCTCGTTTGACTTCGACAAGCAAGCAATCACCTAGCAACCATCCAGAACACCCCATAGACTGCATAGCAACAAGTAAATTAAAAACACTCAAAACACCACAGCAATGCCTTGAAATCAACATGACCACTTTTATACGGACAGGAGCCGCTCTTTAATATGTGAAAGTTTTAATGCATCTCATGCCGAACATAGCCTCTGTTTAAGGTTGCTTAAAAACGTCTCTGATGTTTAATGCACGATTTTAAACTTTCAAATAGCGAAAGTGACAGTTTTGCTTTGGAAATGGTTAACTAACAAAGTGTAAAGTAAATCATTTAGCACTACCTCAAAACAGCACTTTTCACTGACAGTTATGAATATCATCCGGTCTGTAGACCAAATGATCAAAAACAAACTCAGCATTATTATGGAGAGTAGATATTAGAGCTCTGTTCATTTGGGATACAT
Source organism: Sinocyclocheilus grahami (assembly GCF_001515645.1). Classification (NCBI taxonomy): domain Eukaryota; kingdom Metazoa; phylum Chordata; class Actinopteri; order Cypriniformes; family Cyprinidae; genus Sinocyclocheilus; species Sinocyclocheilus grahami. Next base: position 286,103 of record NW_015505836.1, read on the forward strand.
GCAGCTTCTCTGGTGCATAAGACCTTCTAAAAATCTTTTGAATTTGATTTAATATGTAATAGGCAAACTGTTTTAAGGGGTTACTGCTGTTGTGGGTGAAGGTTAAAAAAGAAGCTTTCATAATAGAACAAAAAGAAAATATACAATGCTTAAAAATACATCATTTTGAAGAGAAAAATGGTAAAATCATCCTATTATTAAGCAATTTGTAGGTTGATTTCCCTGTCGAAATTATAAAACCTGTTCAAACAATAGTAGAAAAAAAGATTATATTCTTGTTTTGAAGCATAACTAAAAAGTAAGATTTTTTTTTATTTTGTAATTAAAAAATTAATGCATCAATAGAGTTATAAATAAGATTTTAAAAATAAAATGATATTAAAAATACATAATAATATAATATTAAATAAAAACATTAAATATTAAAAAAGAAAACTATGGAATGTTTAGTTTGATTTCCATGTCTAATTTATAAAACCTGTTTAAATAATAGCAGAAAAAAGCAGAAAAAGATTTGTAGATATTTTTTTTGTGTTATTTAAAAATTAACGCATCAATAGAGTTAAATTTTTTTAAATATGAATGCATTAAAAATAAAAATGAAATATATTTAAAAATGGATCATAAAATGGAAAATAATATAATATTAAATACAAATATTAAATATTAAATAAGACATCTATGAAAGTGGCCAAATGTTAGTTAGAGTGCATGTTAGAAAGAGTGAGAGGTTTATGAATATTTGTGTTCATACAGGCTCAGATGGGTAATGATGAATGGTCACTGCATCTCAAATGGCAAATCGCTGTTCCAGTCTCACTTCACTGGACTCAAACACAGCCGCCAGTAAAAATAACCCTTGAAGCTTGTCAGATTCGCACAGGCAGATGACAGGAGACGCACACATATTGCATGTGCGAGATTTAGAGAATGTTAAAGCCTTAAACGGCTGACCCACAAAGGCACTGGAAACCAAACTCGCTTCAGTATCTCATGCAGATCTGTGCTTCTGCTTGCAAATGGAGCTGAATGGCAGTTTCCACCCTTAACAGGCAGACTGGGACTGATAGTTTGCCGAACATTTGTTGAACAAATTTGTTCTTGATTGAACAAGCAGGAGCACACACACACACACACACGTATACACACACCCTGACCGGGCAAGGGTGTAATTACAGTGAGTTGTTGCAGTAATCTTGCTTTAACGCTCACACTGATGCATGGAATCCATTATGAGAGACAAACTAAAGACTAGAAATCAGGGAGAAGCCAAAACACTTCCCTATATAAATGCCAGTTTTCCAGGTTTGAGCAGTCATAAAGCTCATTATTTTCCTGCAACAAGTACAATAAGCCATATCAGAGTCTGCTCACATGCACAAACATCACTAACAAAGTACCTTCATATAATAGCATGGTATATGAGCATGGTAATCATACAGTACTGTGGTAAATGTTAGATGGCTTGAAAAATAAATATTGGTACCATCATTTTACAGTTGTAATGTAAAATAAAATTATTACATTATTTTTCTTAAATACTTTTAAAATATATATTTTAGTGAAATATTACACAGGTCATTTTCTTTTATTTTGTAATTTTTATATATTTTTTATATTTTATGTAATAATAAATGTTATTAATTATTTACTAACTATTTACTATTTATTATGAATAATTTAGTTTTTAGATTTGATATGTTTACTTAATAATAGTAATTATTATTAATGATTTAATAATTATTATTAATAATATTTCATAATCATATTGATAGAATCATACCATTTCGGCCAAATTGTTCAGTAAACAATTACACAGCACACAGCAAACATTGATTTATTTTATTTTATTTTATTTTAAAATCACATTTTAAATTGCAATAACAATTTTTTATCTGAAAAATTGCCTTTAGCCCATAACTTTATTATGGTACTGCCACATTTTTTAAGGATTTACCTGAAGGCTCCTTTTTAAAACCTAGTGAGTTACCTTGCTGTCTGCTATGCATCCTACATAAAATGGAATGCTATTAGTGTCTGTTTTGGAATGCTCTAAATAGGCAGCATTTAAATTATGACTTTTTTATCATTACTTCTCAATACTGAAATTAATATAAATTAAATTCAACTTCAGTTGAGGATAAATGAAATGTAAATATATTTACATTGCTTACAATTACATATATTACATTACATTACATTTAGACATTTAGCAGACGCTTTTATCCAAAGCGACTTACAAATGTGGACAATGGAAGCAATCAAAATAAACAAAAGAGCAACGATACGCAAGTGCTATAACAAGTCTCATTTAGCTTAATGCAGTACACGTAGCAAGGTCGTTTTTTTTTATCATATAATAAATAAAAAGAAAACAGATAGAATAGAAAAATAATAGAACAAGCTAGTGTTTGAGGCTTTTTTTGCTTTTGTTAATCAGAAGAAGTCATAAATCAGAAAGTCAGAATTATAATTGTATAATAAATAAAAAGAAAACGAATAGATAGAATGCAAAAAGATTAGAGAAGCAAGTGTTTTTTTAAAGAAAACAAGCAGTTAGCAAATAAAAAGAGTGCAAGTCTAAAAGGGGCAAGTTTTTTAAAATTTTTATAAAGAATAGAATTAGAATAGAGAACGGGATGGCACAATAAAGCGACGTTCACTTGCAGAACGCAAGCTTCTAGAGGCACATAAGTTATAATTGTATAATAAATAAAAAGAAAACGAATAGATAGAATGCAAAAAGATTAGAGAAGCAAGTGTTTTTTTAAAGAAAACAAGCAGTTAGCAAATAAAAAGAGTGCAAGTCTAAAAGGGGCAAGTTTTTAAATTTTTTTATAAAGAATAGAATTAGAATAGAGAGGGCTATAGTTAGAGGGTCAAATAAATATGGAAGAGATTTTTTTGTTTTTAGCCGATTCTTGAAGATGATTAAGGAATTGAGTTGGGCAGGTCATTCCACCAGGAGGGAACAGTTAATGAAAAAGTCCTTGAAAGTGATTCTGTGCCTCTTTGGGATGGTTCACTTGCAGAATGCACGCTTCAAGAGGGCACACAAATCTGAAGTAATGAATTTAGGAAAAGGGGTGCAGAGCAAGTGGTGGTTTTGTAGGCAAACATTAATGCCTTGAATGTTATGCGAGCAGCTATTGGTAGCCAGTGCAAACTGATAAACAGAGGTGTGATGTGCATTCTTTTCGACTCGTTAAATTATTAATCTTGCTGCCGCGCTCTGGATTAATTGTAAAGGTCTGATAGAACTGGCTGGAAGACCTGCCAAGAGAGCATTGCAATAGTTCAGCCTGGACAGAACAAGAGCTTGAACAAGGAGTTGTGAAGCATGTTCTGAAAGAAAGGGCCTGATCTTCTTGATGTTGAATAAAGCAAATCTGCAGGACCGGACAGTTTTAGCAATGTGGTCTGAGAAAGTCAGCTGATCATCAATCATAACTCTAAGGTTTATTTCTAAAGTTATGATTTATATGATTGACAATAACTATGGAACACACACTATTTATTCACTCATACACTTATTTATCTAACACGCATACTCAGCCTACACCTCAAATTTGCACATAATATACAGTACCTGTACATAAAAAAAAACTGTCTATTGTAATATACCTGCACACACAATTGTCAATTTATATATTTTTATTCCTTATTTACTTGTTCTATTTTTATTTTTATTATCTGTGTTTTTTGTTCTGTCAATGTCATTCTGTTACACTGTGGAAGCTTCTGTCACGAAAACAAATTCCTCGTATGTGTAAACATACCTGGCAATAAAGCTCCTTCTGATTCTGATTCTGATTCTGATTCTGATTCTGATTCTGATTCTGATTCTGATTCTGATTCTGATTCTGATTCTGATTCTGATTCTGATTCTGATTCTGATTCTGATTCTGATTCTGATTCTGATTCTGATTCTGATTCTGATTCTGATTCTGATTCTGATTCTGATTCTGATTCTGATTCTGATTGATGTGCCTAACTGGATGGTGAAATTGTGATGAACCGATGGGTTTGATGGAAACACAAACAGTTCTGTCTTGGCAAGGTTGAGTTGAAGGTGATGGTCCTCTATCCAGCAAGAAATGTCTGTTAGACAAGCTGAGATGCGAGCAGCTATCGTCGGATCATCAGGATGGAATGAGAGGTAGAGTTGAGTGTCATCAGCATAGCAGTTATATGAAAAGCCATGTTTCTGAATAACAGAACCTAGTGATGCCATGTAGACAGAGAAGAGAAGTGGTCCAAGAACTGAGCCCTGAGGCACCCCAGTAGTTAGATGTTGTGACTTGGACACCTCACCTCTCCAAGATATCTTGAAGGACCTATCTGAGAGATAAGACTCAAACCACTGGAGTGTGGTTCCTGAGATGCCCTTTGCCAATAGGGTTGGCAGGAAGATCTGGTGGTTAACCGTGTCAAAAGCAGCGGACAGATCCAGCCAGATAAGTATTGAAGATTTGGAATATATTATATGCAATATATATATATATATATATGCCTATATAAATGTAAAACAATACTCATTAGTTCCTTCATCTTAGTTTCCAACCCTCAATGCATTCTGGGATTGCCAAAGGATACATGCAATGTTGGCTTAAAAATTGCTCAAAGAATGTATCTTTTGGAACAGACTTCAAGTCTGGAAGGTTTTTATAATGCAGCCCACGTATGCAGCTCGCTAGGTTTTGGAAAAGAGCCCTAGACTTCTGATGACCTCCCATATTCTTCAATTGTTCTTACATCAAATAATTTATAATTACCACATCCTAATCTACATTTTGGATTTCATACATTATGTGGTCGATGTATGAATCTTCTTAAAAACCCTGACAAATCAGTTGTAAGACATTTGTGAGGATATCTTCAGAAATGTATCACATGAGGAAGTTCTATTTAAGTACATAAGACTTTGAGTCCAATTACATAAATGCTTGTTTTCCCAAAACTTTCCAAAACAATGGTGCAGTGTTTTTCATTTTAGCAGGTTCATGCTCAGTTTCATAATTGCTTGTTGACTAACTATAAACATTCTTTAATATAGCCTATTATAAAAATAATAATATGAATACTTACACTACACATCGTCCTTTATGGCATTCAGTGTGACACTACACCCCGCCAGACATTAACTTCTAAAAAGCTATTGTTCTTTTTTATGTTCAATATCTATCCAGACTTTATATGAGAGAATTTGACTATCAAAGATGTGACAACTTGCCCCGGTATCTCCTCTAGCATAACATGCACGCAAACACAGATGTTCACTACAATAACGGAGACAATTAGAGCAGCTGGTGAGGTCGTAGGTTCAAACCCCAAAAGCCTCGATGAACTATCCACTATTGTTCCTGAACCGCTTCATGAATCATGAACTACAACCATGTGCCTTTGATCAAGACAGTTAACCTCGGGTCATTCTAGCAGGACTCAATCTGTAAAAAGTGACCTGAAGATACTGAATACGACTGGAGCGACTAATTAGTAAATGAGCAGCCTACAGTGCGCTTCGAGTCCGTGCGCTCCGGTAACGGGTCACCGGTCACCAGTGCGCGCGGCGCGGCTCCATCTGTCAGAGATTCAGCCGAAGCGAAAGCAAAAGATGTATTTCCCAAATGTATCCACATGAAACGCGTCCAACCTGCACACATCAGCGAGCATCTGTCCTTTTCCACAGCACATGTGTAGTATGGACGCACCATAAGTGCCTGTAGATATCCAGTGCATGTTTCCGCTTTAATAAGTTTGATTTTGCTCATGCTATATAGATGCATGTAGCCTATTACATGCAACCTGCCGCTTATAAAAACACCAGATCTTACCTAAAGGAGGCTGATTTTAAATGACAGCTGGAGAGTCTTGTGTCTTGTGTTGGTGAAGGTCTGACAGAGAGACACGCGCACATTGAGGAGCGAGTACTGCTCTCTCTCTCTCTCTCGCTCGCGCTCTCTCACGCATCACTATACAGCGATGAGACCTGCGCGCGCACACTTCAAATAAAATTCATATTTTTTTTCATAAATTTCTGAAAGGATATAGGCATTTCCGGAACCCAGGACGTAACAGTTAAAATATATAGAGATATCACAAACATTAGGTGAGGGATATTGTCGACTGTATTTAAAATGTATTAAGTGTAGCCTACGTTTATATACAGTAGCTATGTTCGGTCGTTCATAATCGCTAAACAGTGTTGGGGAGTAACTAGTTACATGTAACGGAATTACTTAATTTAATTACAAAAATGTAACTGTAATCTGTTACAGTTACTGAAAAAAAAATGTGTAATTAGATTACAGCTAGGCTACCTATGAAAATGTTAACGATTACAAAGGGTAATATTTTCACACATACAAATTTGATTGATTTCGTTACAAAATTGCAATGACTGCTCTACAATATGACACACCAATGTTTCAGGAGTTTAGGACACAGAATAGGACACATGCTTTTGGTTTTATTTCCTATTTGGGGTTATGTATAGGCCTATTCTTTATTTATTTTTTTAATTAGGCTAATTGTTTTTTTTTTCCTAAGGCATTGTTAGATGCCAGTGTTAGCCTACCTGTCGTAGCTATGCAAAGATTTAATTTCAAAAACAGTATTGTAACTATTCAACTGGCCTGTTATGTTTTTAAACCTGTAGGCTACTTAACCTCAGAATGAAAATAGGTGCTAAAGTCAGATTTTGGTGGCTGTGCTTTCAAAATAATGTTTTATAATCTTAATTCAAGGGATGAAAGATTTTGAAAGTCTGACAGTAATCAGTGTTGAGTAGCCTACTACTGTTAAGGTTAACCCTGCCTGATTTAAATGTTTGAAAAAGATTTACAGTTTAGAAAAAAAAAATAGATAGCTATCTTTAGCCTAAATTGAGAAAAGTAATCAAAAAGTAGTCACATGTTATCGGTTACATTACTTTAATAAAGTAGTTGAAATAGTTACACTACTTGTTACATTTTAAATAGGGTAACTTGTAATCTGTAACCCATTACATTTCCAAAGTAACCTTCCCAACACTGTCGCTAAATAAATAAATACGTCTACAATATTGGCCACCTGACCTGACCGTACATTATTCTGCTTGTACGCCTATATAAAATATAGATTTAGCCTATATTTTATATCATTATTAATTTTTGATTATAACTGAATTTCTCTACGTTAAGTTCTTTTTATCCAGCCCTCCGTACATCTTCGTTGTTGTTGTCTTTCTCCCAAGCGTACAAATCAAAATGTATGTTAAGTGTCAAAATGTAATAGCTACTTAAGTCCACATGCCATTTATTCTAGTCAGGGGATAACCGTTAGATGGCGCCAATTAACTATTCAAATTTCTGACGTATTCCAAGTTCAAGCGTTTGAATGGAGAGAGCGCATGGAGTCGCACGCGACTGAGAGATCGGTTTCCCGGATGGATGAACGTCGATTGTTTCGATTTTTGATCGTATTGCCATACGTCAAAATATTCTAGCTTTTATTCTGTTGGTTACAGTAAAATGTTCTGATAACAGCTCTGTCTTCCAACTGAGGCAAGAATCAGTGTTGCCGACTAATTTTCAGGGGAAGTTGCTAAAGGAAGTTCGATTTGTTGCTAAATGACAAAATTGTGTCACTACATTAAAAATATATATTTTTATGTTAATTTAGATTTGTTCGTAAAATAATATAAATGCATAATATAATGTTCAAATATAAATCACTTTTTTATATATACAACATTATTGAACACTTACACATTTTTATAGTTTTAAGCTAAGCAGTGTATTAGTAGTCAGTATGCTACACTCTAAGAAAAGAATTCACAGGTTTTTACCTGCATTTTAAATTTTACGCATTGTATTTTGTGTTTCGGGTTACAACGGATGATGGATAACGGATAATGTCCTGGAAAATTACTAGTACCTTTTCCATTTTTCTAGATATTTTTCTTTCAGTGTACTAACTGATCAACAATCACATGTACAAGCTACTAATGAGGTGTATCATAAATGAACAATTATTCAATTATTATTATTATTA
>NW_015505836.1:294146-307290 GCF_001515645.1 Sinocyclocheilus grahami
GTAACTAGTTACATGTAACGGAATTACGTAATTTAATTACAAAAATGTAACTGTAATCTGTTACAGTTACTGAAAACAAATGTGTAATTAGATTACAGCTAGGCTACCTATGAAAATGTTAACGATTACAAAGGGTAATATTTTCACACATACAGATTTGATTGATTTCGTTACAAAATTGCAATGACTGCTCTACAATATGAGACACCAATGTTTCAGGAGTTTAGGACACAGAATAGGACACATGCTTTTGGTTTTATTTCCTATTTGGGGTTATGTATAGGCCTATTCTTTATTATTTTTTAAATTAGGCTAATTGTTTTTTTTTTTCCTAAGGCATTGTTAGATGCCAGTGTTAGCCTACCTGTCGTAGCTATGCAAAGATTTAATTTCAAAAACAGTATTGTAACTATTCAACTGGCCTGTTATGTTTTTAAATCTGTAGGCTACTTAACCTCAGAATGAAAATAGGTGCTAAAGTCAGATTTTGGTGGCTGTGCTTTCAAAATAATGTTTTATAATCTTAATTCAAGGGATGAAAGATTTTGAAAGTCTGACAGTAATCAGTGTTGAGTAGCCTACTACTGTTAAGGTTAACCCTGCCTGATTTAAATGTTTGAAAAAGATTGACAGTTTAGAAAAAAAAAATAGATAGCTATCTTTAGCCTAAATTTAGAAAAGTAATCAAAAAGTAGTCACATGTTATCGGTTACATTACTTTAATAAAGTAGTTGAAATAGTTACACTACTTGTTACATTTTAAATAGGGTAACTTGTAATCTGTAACCCATTACATTTCCAAAGTAACCTTCCCAACACTGTCGCTAAATAAATAAATACGTCTACAATATTGGCCACCTGACCTGACCGTACATTATTCTGCTTGTACGCCTATATAAAATATAGATTTAGCCTACAGAACGTAGGCTATTACATAGCCTATATTTTATATCATTATTAATTTTTGATTATAACTGAATTTCTCTACGTTAAGTTCTTTTTATCCAGCCCTCCGTACATCTTCGTTGTTGTTGTCTTTCTCCCAAGCGTACAAATCAAAATGTATGTTAAGTGTCAAAATGTAATAGCTACTTAAGTCCACATGCCATTTATTCTAGTCAGGGGATAACCGTTAGATGGCGCCAATTAACTATTCAAATTTCTGACGTATTCCAAGTTCAAGCGTTTGAATGGAGAGAGCGCATGGAGTCGCACGCGACTGAGAGATCGGTTTCCCGGATGGATGAACGTCGATTGTTTCGATTTTTGATCGTATTGCCATACGTCAAAATATTCTAGCTTTTATTCTGTTGGTTACAGTAAAATGTTCTGATAACAGCTCTGTCTTCCAACTGAGGCAAGAATCAGTGTTGCCGACTAATTTTCAGGGGAAGTTGCTAAAGGAAGTTCGATTTGTTGCTAAATGACAAAATTGTGTCACTACATTAAAAATATATATTTTTATGTTAATTTAGATTTGTTCGTAAAATAATATAAATGCATAATATAATGTTCAAATATAAATCACTTTTTTATATATACAACATTATTGAACACTTACACATTTTTATAGTTTTAAGCTAAGCAGTGTATTAGTAGTCAGTATGCTACACTCTAAGAAAAGAATTCACAGGTTTTTACCTGCATTTTAAATTTTACGCATTGTATTTTGTGTTTCGGGTTACAACGGAAAATGGATAACGGATAATGTCCTGGAAAATTACTAGTACCTTTTCCATTTTTCTAGATATTTTTCTTTCAGTGTACTAACTGATCAACAATCACATGTACAAGCTACTAATCCTGGGTTCGTAAATGGGTTCCCACATGACCCACAATACATTGCTGTCAGCTCATTTCCCTACGAGTGTAATTTCAGCAGGGATCCAGCTCCAATCTGTTTATTTCTAATTTTACCGTATACATAGAATAACAATGACTGGGAGAATATTTGCCTCGCACGCAGCCCCAATAACCGGAGAAGATGAATGCGTGGCATAGTGCTTTCATAGCTGCGAGTCTGTGTGTGCGTTCATTACAACGCCCCAGTTTAGCTGCCTCCTCTCCTCTGCAGTTGATGGTATCTTATTGTTACCAGGTGGCTGCCAGTGACAGGAGCGTTGAAAAACTGCTGACAATAAGCCACGGCTCAAAGGAAAACACGAAAAAGGAGGACACGCGAGCAGTGTGGTTCTTCCTCGCGAAGGCGTAGGGGGTGAGGAAACCGTGTTAGAAGGGAAAGGAACGAGATCCCCGGGGAAACGTTCCAGCGAGTTCCTGTGCTTTAGATGATGGTTCATAAACTACCATCATCCTCGAGGGCCTGGGGAGCCCAAGCTGAAAGACTTCAGAAGTGCCAGTAAATGAAAAAGTGAGAATTAGAGGAACGTTTGGCGAGCCGAGGGGTGTAATGGAGACCGATGGACCATGGGAAAGAAACCCCCCTGAAGAAGAAGTGAGGTCTCATCATGTGAAAGATCTCTGTCACTCATTGAGAGGGTTTGTGTGCCGTCGTACTAAACAGCTGTGGAAAATGAGCACTCATTGATTTCATGCATATGGCACCCACGCATGTAAACACACACACACACTGAAGACTCCATATAGGCTACAACACAGCCATCCTAGCGTAACAAAGCCACGGGGAATAAAGCGTTCTTTTCCGTTCTAATTTAGGAATTTCTCTCATTTAATGCCGTGTATCACACACGATTGCACGCATCAAATGATTACTTCTGCATCACGACACCAAGACCATTTTTCTCCAAGAATCCGAGAAGAGTTATTTGATCTGCTGTGAAACAGCATTCCCTTGAGCGCAGATGTGACAAAGAACATCCAGCAACACGAGATTTTAGTGTAAAACAGGAAGTGCAAGGCTAGAGATGGACTGCAGTGTGTCTGGTGAACATGCTGTTACTTAAACAAAATCCTGCACGCGTGCAGCGTGAATATCATATTTTAGGATAGGCACGGATCTGTTTATTAGGCTACTGTACTGCCTCCTGTAATTGAGATTAATGCAGTTCAGTGGGCATAGCAGGAAAGATGCCAACATTTTAATCCGATCCTCGGTGCCAGGTGTTGAGTTTTCAATAGCAGAGTAATAGAAAACTTCTGATTCTGCGTACAACTACAAACTGATGTGCTCTTAACCTACTTGCAACACATAAAAATAGATTCCTTTTCTAGTTGAATTAGTTGGTTATGTAGACAGCTTTACTGCTAATCCCCAAAGGGACAAGCAGCTGTTTCCCTTTTTTGTCTTCTAACACAATTGTGCCCTCTAGTGACGCTGTCTTGAAAATATAGCATAACACAAAATGGACGCATTTGGTCTTTAACAAGTCACAGCATAATGTTACAATCCAGATATGTGAAACTAGCTGCTGTTACAAATGGTACAAATCATCCTTTCACAACTAAATGCTGTAAATCAATATCAATGAAAATAAAATAAAAATATTTTGTGTGTAAATAAAACTATATAACTAAACAAATGTAAGTGATTATATACCCCTGTATATTTCATAACGTGAAATATACCAAAAGGCATGGAAGTGCCATGGATCTTCAAATAATTAATAATAATAATCAGTTATCTACTAAACATGTAGTACAAAGATTCATAAAAGTAATCTATTAAGTGTATGTTGTTGGATAATATTTAAAATAATTTATAAATGGCCGATATAATATTACAATTATCCGATTTCTGACTCTTGTTTGAATTGATGAACCAAGGTAGTACTATAATACTGGCAGGCCATGCTTTTGTTTGAAATATTTTTGAAATAGGCTACTTGTTTTTCTTAAAGGGATAGTTCACCCAAAAATTTAAATTCTGTCATCATTTACTCACCCTCATGTCGTTCCAAACCTGTACGAGTTGCTTTCTTGTGTTGAACATAAAAGAAGATATTTTGAAGACTGCTGGTAATCAAACAGTTGGTGGTTGTCATTGACTTCCATAGTATTTTTTTCCCTACTATGGAAGTCAACGGCAACCACCAACTGTTTGATTACCAGCAGTCTTCAAAATATCTTCTTTTATGTTCAACACAAGAAAGCAACTCGTACAGGTTTGTAACAACATGAGGGTGAGTAAATGATGACAGAATTTTAATTTTTGGGTGAACTATCCCTTTAAGCACCCAACACTATAATGATGTGAAAATACTTGGATAACAAAACCTTTTATGCTGGTCTCAAGATGATATGAATCCGTTATCGTTGACATTGAGATAGTGTTTCTGAGCAACTTCAATTGTATTTCATGAGAGAGACTCGTGTATTTTTAAGGTTCTGCGCAAGTTTTGCGCAGAGTGGATGCGCACGAACACACATAAGCGGTCTTATCACAGACGAGGCGTAAAAACGTTATTGTGTTCATCTGTGTCGGGCGAATTCTAACGTTACCGATCAATTTTAGTCAGTAAACGAACAATGAGTGATCATCCGGTGACTAGCAGATGAGCCAAATCTGATCGTCGCTGAAAGAAAGAGGCGAAATCTCAGCTATTTTGTCAGGTGAGTGAACTGAAAGACATTCAGACAAGACGCAGCAAAATCACCAAATATATAAATATTTATTCAAGTAACCCAACTGATGGTAACAATATGTGATCTTATATGCTTGTAGTTTATAAATCGATCATTTGAAACGGTTTAGGGACTGTATTTTAATGTGAAATAAGGCTGTGCTTGCTGTGTTTTGGTCAGGGGTGGTGTCCTGTCTACAGGCCTCAATCTGATCTATCAATGATCTGAGCTTAACATCAGCACATACAAAGCCTCATCAATCTCATGCATTCCGTGTGTGTAGTTAGATTGATCAACATGATACCTACAAGTGCAAATAGGTAGATTTCTGTAATTCTTGTTTGAGTTGTTGATGGATTTGGGCCTGTAATGCAATATAAAAACACATTTGTCAGTTTAACCGCTAAATGTAACCCGGTTTGTTTAATCCAAATATGTATATTTATCATGAGAATATATTAACATTTGTTTTATTAAAAAATATTATTTTTTTTAGCTGTTGTTGGTGATGGTGTAACATTTTAATATTATTAAATTATTTTATTATTTTGTAGGTTGAAACCATTTAAAATGTTTTAGTGTAACGTTTGTTAAATATGTACATATAACTGATTTTTTTTATGGCTAATATTTAAACATTTGAATATGAATAACTTAATTATTTTGCAAATATTAGTATTTCTACTTTTCAGTAAATAGATGATGTATTTTACCTATTTAAGTGTATGAATTTTAAATGTAGATAGTTAAATATTAATCTTTAATTGTATTATTTAAAAACTATTACTGGTTTCAACCAGTCAGACATTTTAGTTTAACATTTGATAACAAATATTACTGATTCTTATAAATGTTTGCAAAAAATATGTTTTATTGCTGTTATTTATCATAACAGTGTGTTTAACCTAACCTAACATAACATAAAAGTAATGTCTGATATTCTAGTGTATTCTGTACCAGCATCATTAAATGTCCCGTGAATGGTTTGGCTGTAAAGGATTTGGGTCATGATATATTTAGATCATTTCTGCATCTGATTTGGGACAGTTGCCATTATGAGCATACACAGGTTGACCTATCAAGCCAGACTGTTATGTTTGAGTCAGTTTTATAAATTTATAATGGTAAACAAAGATTTGAGTGGAAATGAAGAAATCTTGTCAAGAGAACAACATAGTATAGTTCTTCCTCTCGTTCGTTGTGCTTCTGGTTTCAATGAATGTGCTTTCAAATATTTACAGCTCTTTATTTTATGTGTTGCACAAGACTTTGGTTTTATATTGACAGATAATACATAAATGGCACTCTTTCTTGTAAAAGTGGAGTAATACTTATCAGAGAGACTGGAAATGCTAAAGCTTTAATAAAACATAGCAACAATGAACAAAGAACTCAAGCTAGCGCTGTTTACTCGTGACTTTTGTCGACTTGGGCAACATAGTTTGGTAAACAGTGCCCCGTTTGTTACATCTGCTTACATACCGCTGACGTTTAGGCAGCGCATTTCTCCAAACTTGTTTTTCCATGCATCTTTTCCTGTGAAATCATTTTGTTTTTATTTTCTTCACAGCATGGCTAGCTGTGGTGAGGTTAATCTTTCAGTGGACTCCCTGACTTCAGGCAAGAAGGTGAGTGGGGAGTCCGTGACGGAGGGAGGTCCGTCCCCTTCGTCTCCTTCGCTGCCCATTCCGGAGTGTGCAATCTGTCTGCAGAGCTGTGTCCACCCCGTACGCCTGCCATGCCACCATATTTTCTGCTTCCTTTGCGTGAAAGGAGCTTCCTGGCACAGCAAACGCTGCGCCCTGTGTAGAGGGGAAGTGCCTGAGGACTTCCTGGAGCGTCCCACTTTGCTCTCGCCCGAGGAGCTGAAGGCTTCGGCGACGGGTGGACGTGGGTCGGGGACTGGTGGCCATGCCTGGTACTACGAGGGGCGTAATGGATGGTGGCAGTATGATGAGCGGACAAGCCGAGAGCTAGAGGACGCGTTCAACAAGGGCAAGAAGAGTGCCGAGATGCTGATCGCCGGCTTCCTGTACGTGGCCGACTTGGAGAACATGGTGCAGTACAGGAGGAACGAACACGGCCGCAGGAGGAGGATGAAGAGGGATGTGGTGGACATCCCTAAGAAAGGTGTGGCTGGATTAAGACTCGATCCAGATCCCAATCCCAGTCCCGCATCGGGATCAGGAACTGTTCCCGCTGCAGCGCCCGCAGTTGTGGATTTAAGTGGAACAGTAGATGGCGCCACAGCGGAGCGAGAGAGTTCGGCGGATGGTGCGGACACTGGAGTCAGCGGAGGACGTCCTCAAGGTGTCTTTGCTTCTGCTCCCGTAAGGCCGCCAACTGTCTTGGGCGGTCACCTGACCAGCCCTGCTTCCTCCGGCGATATTCAGCTTGTACAGGCTCTCTCCCAACTCAATATGAATCCCATCGAGCAAGAAACAGAAGAGGAAGACGCAGACGACGAAGACGATTCGGCTGCTCCGGACCCCTCGGGGTACGAATCCGAGTCTGGCACGAGCGAGGATGAAGATGAGCAGGCTGGGGACGAAGGTGAAGACGAGCACACAGAAGGTTCCCAGGGCAGGCATAGACTGCATCAGTTGGACAGACCGCCCCCTGGTGGTGGCCCGGCGCATAGCGGCGATCGCTCTGGGTGCCCCGACGGTCAGTGCACCGTCACGAAGGTCTGACCGCAGCACAACTACAGAACTCCTACCCAACTCCCACAACCGCTGGGTATTTCTAACCAATCTCTGAAATGCAAAAAATTCAATGAATGAACCATTCAAATCAATGAAACACGGTCTTGGATAAGGGTGGAGGCTTGGGGCGGATGGTTTTAGTGTAAGAATAGTGCTTGTCTTTCTCTTTCAGTCTTAGAGGACTGTACCAGGGCTGTACTTTTTAATGGAAATTACAGGCAAAACTACAATAAACTTGCTTTTATCATGCCTAGAATACTGTAAATTGGTCCAACCA
Source organism: Sinocyclocheilus grahami (assembly GCF_001515645.1). Classification (NCBI taxonomy): domain Eukaryota; kingdom Metazoa; phylum Chordata; class Actinopteri; order Cypriniformes; family Cyprinidae; genus Sinocyclocheilus; species Sinocyclocheilus grahami. The sequence continues at coordinate 301,671 of NW_015505836.1, forward strand.
TTACACTTTCATTTGCATTCATGTAATTGAAAATAAATATTCACAATAAAACTACTTTTCACCCTGAAATTAAAAGGAAAGTGTATAAAGTATATTTTGCACAAGCCTGTTTTAAGCCTTTTGTGAGCATTAAGATTTTTGTTTTCATAACAATTACGCACATTTCATCCTAAACTCTCATTACTCTAATGCATTTGTTTTATTAGTTATTATTCTCAGTGCTGATTTTCATTTGATTCGTATTACTGTGCTACAGACATTTATCTAAAAGTTGTATTTATTATTATTGCGTTAATGAGAATTTGCTTAATTGTACACAATTTCACAATGCAAAGAAATCTTCGTTTTTTTTTTTTTTTAGGGTGAAATGTGACCCAAACATGTTCTTCAGGTTCCTGTTTCCCAGTCATGAGATTTCATTACGTCTAGAATGGCTCAACACCATTATTCCATTGGTTATGGAGTCATAGAGTAATAATGTGCTGTGGTGTAATGAAGTTAAAATCTTTTCATAAAAATTACCCTGAGGCTTCTGCAGTGCCATCAGAAAATAACTGGTTTTAATAAGGATAATATAAAATTGTATCTCTTGGTAGGAAACCCATGCATTGCATCTTTACTAGTTTTATTATTTGAATATCGCAATTGTGCTGTAGATCAAAATGCCTGACTTTATATTTTGCAAACAGTGTTTTCATGGAAATGTAGAACATTTTGTTATGCACCACTTGCTACAGAGCCTTCTAGATCTGCAACAAGTGGTAAGAAAGCCTTGGGTTGTTTTGATGAAATGACAAGCATTAGATGCAAAACCAGCATAATTTCAAATGCGAAACCTAACGAGAAAAGAATTTATTGTAGTTTTGCCAAGGATTCCTCTTTAACACGCTCTAGTCATTAGAAAACATTCAGTCATCTTACATTTACTACTTCTAGTGATTCATGATGTGAGGTTTAAAACTCTTCAATGGCATGTGTGTGTGCATTTGCGTTTATTTAAAGCAACTTGTCTTTATTGTCTCAGTCTCATCTTGGTGTGCTTAATCTGTTTCATGGATTTGCATGTGTTGCTGTGAGCAAGGATGGAGCCCTGGACTATGGCGCTTTGAACTCTGGGAAAGGCGAATTTCATCATATTGTAATTTCTAGACTGCAGCACACCGAGTGAGTGGTTTTCAAGCATAGGTGTCCGATTTGAAGTTTTTAATTTAATGTTATTTCTAACCCTGCTAATTCTCATCTCCATTTGTTCTGGTTCTTTGTTGTCAACAAAACAAAATGAAACCTAAAATCAAGAATAACTTAGAAAGGCGAATTTCATCATATTGTAATTTCTAGACTGCAGCACACCGAGTGAGTGGTTTTCAAGCATAGGTGTCCGATTTGAAGTTTTTAATTTTAATGTTATTTCTAACCCTGCTAATTCTCATCTCCATTTGTTCTGGTTCTTTGTTGTCAACAAAACAAAATGAAACCTAAAATCAAGAATAACTTCTTTTTGGTGTATTTTTGTTTTAACTGTGTTTTGTTACCAGGTTTATCTGAGAAATAAAGTGTTGTCTGTTACCTGTCTGAGATTAAACTGTCCTCATGTATATTTTTTTAGTTTAAGGTTTACTTTACCTTAAAGAATGTTGATTATTTAGCATTTTTTTCCACCTACTAATATTATGCATAGTCTAAACATGCTAAAACTGGATTTTCAGAAATCAGCAACACTATCAGAACTTCAAAGATGTTTCATTACAGCAGACAGTTGAAAAAACTGATTTGCAGATGTAAAACTTTCTGAATAAGTTTTGTTCTAATAGGGTTTGAACCAGAGGTGCCATTAAAATATCTGTAGTTCTTCTAGGAATAGTTTTTTTTTTTTTTTTTTATTAATTAAAATCTTGTGCACCCTGAATTCCAGGAACTGTGTAAAGCCAGCTGATTGGAGTTGAGATTTTTGAGAAAGGTCTTGCTGTTTTTGTGTGCAATAAGCAGATGATGCTGAAACTAGTGGAAGGTGATCTACAATCTGTGCTGGGTAAGATTTACACAAAGACTTTAGACTCAAGATTTATTATCATTGCAATACTGTATCTTAAAATGAAAGTTATGGCCATAAACTTACTGATACTTATGTATGTGAAAAATATATTGCTATCACGAAGTAAGTGGCTTGAATTTTGTTAAAGGAATAGTTCACTTAAAAATTAAAATTGCTTCAAATTTACTTGCTTGTGCACTAGCATAAACTAGATTATCTTCGAAAGCTAACACGTGGACTAAAAACCACAAAATAAAAAGAGTCCAATTAGAATTTCTTTGGGTTTTCAAATCAGTTGAAATTTGTGTAACTGATGCAATAGGACATCATGCTATTTGTGTATGCATGACTGTCTGTAAAACATGGGTAAGTGGGATTGTGACAGATAAAGTGACATAGAATATAGTCTTGACAGTCTCAGTGATCAGTATTATGGTGAGGATTTCGTTCTAGTCTTCAGACATAGTGGAGTCCGAGGAAAGTAACCTAGGCGTCTCCCAGGACAGATCCCTGTGGCACTCCAGTAAACTCGTTAAACTCTGTCCGCAGTGACCCAAATGACACACCCCTCCTCTTGTCTGCCAGACAGACATCTGTCATTGCATCTCTATCCCACCACTACAGGGGGGATGGATTGATGGATCTACAGTAGCATCTCACTCCTTGAATAGCAAAGGGAATGTTTGTGTAGTCGCTGTTCACCTTCATAGCTTCAACCAAACTTGGCAGCCTGATATTTCAGGATGAGCTTTGGGCCTTTATGGTCTTACTTTGTGGATCGAACATGTATTTATTGTGCGTGTGGATGTAGGTATGTATTTAAGGACAATGTCCTGTCTCTGGCTGATGGTATTTAGCGAACATGTTGGCTCAGTGTCTGAGATGATCTCGTTCGGTAATGTCTGTGTAATCATTAATAACTTTCATATGACACCTCACTGCGCTGATGACATCTCAGCTCATTTTCTGCTGTGCTCTGGTCACGGCGCCGTCAAGTATGCATGGGTCATTCCCCTGGATCAGATCACAGTCTGCTTTTTAACTAGTCAACAGTTTTAAAGGCACGATATCTAGGGTAAAAGGCTGTCTGTTCACTTTAAAAGTTGTAGGAACTGCTAGTAAAGTTCACAAATAATTACAAGAAACAGCAAGTAACACATTGAATGCAACATAAAACAATGGTGTGTCCTTGTAAAACAATCTAATAATGTTTTATTTTCAATTTCAACTTCAAAACACACACACACACACACACACACACACACATTTACAGTGTATGTTCTGCATTGCAATAAAGATAACTGAAGAGAAAATTGTCATGTAATAATGCCTGGTGAATATGAGTTGTGCTCATCTCTGCATTTTTTATTTGTTCGTTCACAGGTCTCTAAATATCTACAATCATGGTACGCTTCGCAAATATGATCGAAGCTTTTATTTAAAAAATTCACAAAAATCTAGCCTTTCATTGGATAATAATAATTTAAAATGGAGGGAAATATCATTATGAAATAAATGTTTTTCTCTAATACACAATGATTATGAAGCCTATCAATTGTCTGTTTCACTTGTATTAGGGAAATATCATTATGAAATAAATGTTTTTCTCTAATACACAATGGCCACAATTAACGGCACCCTTTTATTCAATACTTTTTTAAACCTTCATTTGTGAGTTTAACAGCTCTAAATGTTCTCCTATATTGCCTGACAAGAGATCAGAGACCATTCCTTCATCCAGATCACTCCAGAACATTTAGATTCCCAGCTCCATGATGGTGCTTCTCCTCTTCAGTTCACCCCACTCATTTTCTATAGGGTTCAGGTCAGAGGACTGGAATGGCCATAGCAGAATCTTGGCTTTGTGCCCAGTGACTCATTTGTGTGTTGTTTTTGAGGTTTGTGTTTGGATTATTGTACGTTTGGAAGATCCAAACATGGCCCATTATAAGATTTCTAACAGAGTCAGTCACTTATTGATGTTTTATCTGTTGGTATTTGATAGAATCAAAGATGCCATGTATCTAAACAAGATGTTCAAGACCTCCAGCCGAAATATAGGCCCACAACATTAAAAATACAGCAGTATATTTCATTGTACACATGGGGTACTTTTTATCCCTGTGTGCACCAAACCCACCTTGAGTGTTAGTTGCTAAAAAGCTAATTTTTTTTAGTTACATCTGACCATAGAAGCCAGTCCCATTTGAGGTTCCAGTCGTGTCTGATAACTGAATATGCTGGAGTTTGTTTTTGGATGAGCTAGGAGAATTTTTCTTGAAACCCTCCCAAACAACATGATGTAGGTGCAGTTTGACAATTTTCTTTTTAAGGTTTTCTGACCCTGAGACTCAACTATTTTCTGCAATTCTCCAGCCGTGGTCCTTGGAGGGTCTTTAGCCACGCAAACTCTCCTTCTCACCGTGCATTAGGACGATATAGACACACGTCCTCTTCCAAGCAGTTTCGTAACATTTTCTGTTGATTGGAAATTCTTAATTATTGCCCTGATGGTGGGAATTTTCACTGCTCTAGCTCTTTTCTTAAACCCACTTCACTAATTTGTGAAGCTCAATTATCTTTTGCTGCACATCAGAAATATATTCTTTGGTTTTTCTCATTGTGATGGATGATTAAGGGAATTTGGCCTTTGTTTTCCCTCCTATTTATATTTCTGTGAAACAGGAAGCCATGGCTGGATAATTTCATGTTCATAATCAGCCTGGAGTGCTCAAAATTGTGAATATGAATGGGAATATATTTCAGAGATATTTTACTCATAAGAATTTCTAGGGGTGCCAATAATTGTGTCCAACGTGTATTTGAGAAAAACATGTATTTCATAATGAGATTTCCCCCCATTTTAAATTCTTATTATCCAATGAAAGGTTAGATTTTTTTTATAAAAGATCAAAAGGATTAACAATGCAGATTAATTTTCACAGCCTTCTTTGATCATATTTACCAAGGGTGCCGATATTTTTGGCCATGACTGTATATATACACAGACACATATATACAGTTAGGTCCATATACATTTGGACACTGACATGAAATTGAAGTGCAGACTTTAAGCTTTAATTCAAGGGGTAGAACAAAAATATAACATAAAATACTTATGAATTACAACCATTTTTATACACTGTCCCCCCATTTTCAGGGGCTCAAATGTAATTGGACAAATAAATATAATCATAAATAAAATGTTCATTTTTGATATTTTGTTGAGAATCCTTTGCAGGCAATGACTGCCTTAAGTCTGGAACTCATGGACATCACCAAAGACTGGGTTTCCTCCTTTGTGATGCTTTGCCAGGCCTTTACTGCAGCTGACTTCAGTTGTTGTTTGTTTGTGGGTCTTTCTGCCTTTAGTTTTGTCTTCAGCAAGTGAAATGCATGCTCAATCGGGTTGAAATCAGGAGATTGACTTGGCAATTGCAGAATATTCCACTATTTTACCTTTAAAAACTCCTGGGTTGTTTTTGCTATATGTTTTGGGTCATTGTCCACTTGTACTATGAAGTGCCACCCAATAAACTTTGCTCCAGAATCTGGGCAGAGAGTATATCCCTATACACTTCAGAATTC
>NW_015505836.1:307789-310072 GCF_001515645.1 Sinocyclocheilus grahami
TCATTGTGATGGATGATTAAGGGAATTTGGCCTTTGTTTTCCCTCCTATTTATATTTCTGTGAAACAGGAAGCCATGGCTGGATAATTTCATGTTCATAATCAGCCTGGAGTGCTCAAAATTGTGAATATGAATGGGAATATATTTCAGAGATATTTTACTCATAAGAATTTCTAGGGGTGCCAATAATTGTGTCCAACGTGTATTTGAGAAAAACATGTATTTCATAATGAGATTTCCCCCCATTTTAAATTCTTATTATCCAATGAAAGGTTAGATTTTTTTTATAAAAGATCAAAAGGATTAACAATGCAGATTAATTTTCACAGCCTTCTTTGATCATATTTACCAAGGGTGCCGATATTTTTGGCCATGACTGTATATATACACAGACACATATATACAGTTAGGTCCATATACATTTGGACACTGACATGAAATTGAAGTGCAGACTTTAAGCTTTAATTCAAGGGGTAGAACAAAAATATAACATAAAATACTTATGAATTACAACCATTTTTATACACTGTCCCCCCATTTTCAGGGGCTCAAATGTAATTGGACAAATAAATATAATCATAAATAAAATGTTCATTTTTGATATTTTGTTGAGAATCCTTTGCAGGCAATGACTGCCTTAAGTCTGGAACTCATGGACATCACCAAAGACTGGGTTTCCTCCTTTGTGATGCTTTGCCAGGCCTTTACTGCAGCTGACTTCAGTTGTTGTTTGTTTGTGGGTCTTTCTGCCTTTAGTTTTGTCTTCAGCAAGTGAAATGCATGCTCAATCGGGTTGAAATCAGGAGATTGACTTGGCAATTGCAGAATATTCCACTATTTTACCTTTAAAAACTCCTGGGTTGTTTTTGCTATATGTTTTGGGTCATTGTCCACTTGTACTATGAAGTGCCACCCAATAAACTTTGCTCCAGAATCTGGGCAGAGAGTATATCCCTATACACTTCAGAATTCTTCCGGCTGCTTCTGTCCTCTGTCACGTCATCAATAAACACTAGTAACCCAGTGTCACTGGAAGCCATGCACGCTCATGCCATCACACTGCTCCACATGTTTCACAGATGATGTTGTATGCTTTGGATCATGAGCTGTTCCAAGCCATCTCCACTTTTTTCTTCCCATCATTCTGGTACAGGATGATCTTAATTGGAGCCATCCAAAAAATGCCAAATGCCAAATGCCAAATGCCAATGCCAAAAATTTTTCCAGAAGTGGTCTGGATTTTTTTTTAGACGTTCTTGGCAAAGTCTAATCTGGCCTTGTTTGCACCTTGTGGTGAACCCTCTGTATTTGACAGTGACACGTCTACCTCCTGGAGAGTTTCCTTCTCTTGGCTGGATTCTCCGATCATCCACCACTGTTGTCCTCAGTGGACGGCCATGCTTTTTTATGTTGCTGAGCTCACCAGTGCATTTATTTTCTCAGAATGTACCAAACTGTTGATTTGGTCACTCCTAATGTTCCTGCTATCCATCTGATGGATTTGTTTTGATTATGAAGCCTATCAATTGTCTGTTTCACTTGTATGGAGAGATCCTTTCACTGCATGATGTGGGTTCAGAGCAACAGCTTCCAAATGCAAATGGCACACTTAAAATCATTTCCAGAACTTTTACCTGCTTAATTGATGTAGATACAACAAAGGAATCACCCACACCTGTTAATGAAACCACTTTTGAGTCAATTGTCGAATTACTTATGGTCCCTTGATAAAGGGGGGAGTTACATATTAAAGAGCTGTGCTTAACCTTTCCTCCAATTACGATGTTAATACCCTCAAATTAAAGATCAGAGTGCACTTTAAACCCATATTCATTATAATATCTTTTGGTCAGCAGCTAAAATAATAAAAATTGTGCCTGTGTGTCCAAATATATATGGACGTATATAAAATGGAAGTGTCTAGAACGCCTATCATTAGAGGTGGAGAGGGTTTTTTTAACTGACAGCTGTCTCTCTCGACATTCAAGGCCGAGCAGCGTTTTGTATTTATGTGCAATGCCATGCTACCCTTGTTTACCTTCTAAAGCTGAGTTCACATGACTTTTATTGTGAAACGAAATGTTATATGGGTTCAAAACAAGTCAAGCTCTACCGATTGCATGTGAAACTCATTTCAGACCATCACACAGTTTATATAAACAACATAACATTTTTGCTCACCAAGGTTGTATTTATTTGATCAAAAATACAATAAAACAGTAATAGTGTGAAAAAAATATTACAATTTAAAATAGCTGTTTTCTATTTGAATATATTTTAGAAT
>NW_015505836.1:310104-313159 GCF_001515645.1 Sinocyclocheilus grahami
ATGTCAACAATTCTGTGTTTTTCTGTCAATATGGGGTGCTGTGTGTACATTGAGGAAAAAAAATTAACTTAAATGATTTTAGCAAATGGCTGCAATATAACAAAGAGTGAAAAATTTAAGGGGGTCTGAATACTTTCCGTACCCACTGTATATATATATATATATATATATATATATGCACGCAGTGGGCACTAGAGTTTATGATGCTTCAGGAAATCGTGTGAATGTTTTTGGCTGTAAGTTGCTATATTCCCACTTGAAAAAACACATCTTGCTCTTTCCTAGTTATCAAACACTCTGACAGAGTTCCCTCTGGTGTTTAGGTGCCTGAAGTTTTTTCATCTTAAAGGTGTGTATCATCACCAAACAGTATAATAATCACTGTTTTCAAACAGTTTTCCTGACTGCCATTGGTTGGACAAACAGGTATCTTCCCTAAATTTGTGCATATCATTAAGTGTTATTGTGATGGGCCCATTTGGATGTTCAAAACTACAGACTCATGTGTTGTCTGGTTTTTATAATGAGTTGATTTTTCATAGTTTTCGGCATTTTGCTGCACATTTAAGTGTGAGTATTTTTACACAATTTTGTTTAATGTGTAAGGTCATCTGAAATAATGTAAAATATGTGAAAAATAATGTGTTTTTCGAACAACCTAGTACGAGAGCCTGTTCTAGTACACCCCCAAAACAAAATCAAGACTTTGTAAAACAGCATAATAAGACCCCTTTAAAGTCAGAAATTATACGTATGTCTATGTATTAATCAGCCCCGAATGGGCAGACCAAGTTGTTGACACAGTGTTGCTGAGTAAATGTGGATAGTCATGTTCTGATGTCACAATAATACAGCATTCAGATGTTCTTGTAGACAGGTTTCAATAAAATGTCTTCACAAGTAAGATTAAGTTATATAGTTAATGCTTTAGGCAGGGCTGTACGTTAACTTTTTTTCACATAGCACTGGTGCTACAGAGGTTGAAAGTTTTGTAGCACAGGCCAAAATGTTGTAGCACAAGTATAAAACGTCTGTTATCATGTCTGAAAACAAACACAAGTAATGGATTTCATCACTTAAACAGGCACTGATGTTCCATACAGAGCACAAAAAATACAAAACATCACAAAAATTGTTTTAGACAAAGTTTTCTCAATTTGCTAAAAATGGAAGAGTGCAGAAACATAACACCTCTTACACCTTAACAAAATATAAAATAAAAAACAATGGCAGACATTTAGGGAAAGTGAGCAAAGAAAAAAATATTTGTCATTTTTTTATCTTTGTTATTACAAAATAAGAACAAAGATATACATTACAAATGCACATAATATACAAATAAAACAAATAGTGCTTTATTTTTCAGGTACAGCATTTAGCAGTAACATTCAAGAAATTGAATGAACAAATATTAAAATAAAACACTATATACATCAATTATACTTTTTTAAAAGCAACTGACTGATGATAAGTTCATCAGTCAAGAGCAGTGAGTGATTTATTTCTGTGTTTTGTTGTTTTACTAACATTAAAAGAATAGTTCACCAAAAATGAAAATTCTGTCATCTGTCTTTCAATAGTGTTTCATTTTTATAAGATCATTTACTCAAGTTGTTTTAAACCTGAATTAATTTATTTCGTCTGTTGGACATAAAAGTTATTTTTGAAGAATGTGGGTAACCAAGCAGTTGCTGGTCCACAGTAACTTCCATGGTATTTTTTTTCCTACTGTAAAAGTCAGTGTGGACCAGCTACTGTTTGGTTAGAATCAGAATCAGAAGAATCAGAATCAGAAGAGCTTTATTACCAAGTATGTTTACACACACAAGGAATTTGACTTGACGACAGGAGCTTCCAGTGCAGAAGAAAGTACAAACGTAGTGCAGACATACATGATAGTGCAAACATACATAGGAATAACACAGTAGGGATGTAATATAACACTAATATAATAAAAAAAGAAAAATTGAATAATGTACTATATACAGAAATAGATGTATAGGAAAAAATGTAATTGTTTAGATAAATGTACAGATATGTTTATTATCACATACTCACATTTTTTCAAAATATCTTCTTTTGTGTTCAGCACAAGAAAGAAATGAATACAGGTTTGGGACAAAATGTGAGTGAGTAAATAACGACAGAAATGTAATATTTTGGGTGAACTATCCCTTTAATGACAGGCAGCAGCATATTTAGTAGCTACTGTCCCTTTAAGAGCTTCACGGTTTCTCTCTCAACTGTTTACTTTCATTTCAGACATAACCAACTGTGTTTATATGTAAACCTTGAGTGTTTTTGACCGTATTAGACGCAAAATCAATCAGACAACTTAGTCCAATAATCAGGTGCTTTTTGACAGGCTCTCAGTGTGAGCGCGCTTCTTGAGTACGCACTCAGAAAAAGCGCATGCAGAACAGCACGTGAATTAAATGTTTAACCGGTATTCCTTTAAAGCAGATGGAAATAATGTATGAATGTTAAAAATGATTATTTTGCACAAAATAGAGGAGACAATAACGTGTCTTTTGATATTTTAGCTGACGTGCTGCGTTTAACCCATCCAAAGTGTGCACACACACAGCAGCCATTTATGCTGCGGCGCCCGGGGAGCAGTTGGGGGTTCAGTGCCTTGCTCAAGGACACCTCAGTCGTGGTATTGAAGGTGGAGAGAGCGCTGTACATTCCCTCCCCTCCCTACATTCAATCCCTGCCGGTACGAGACTCAAACCCGCAACCTTTGGGTTAGGAGTCCGATTCTCTAACCATTAGGCCACGATTTCCCCGTAATGGCAGCTAAAAGAAGAAAAATCATACAAGAGTCATCATCAGATGATGAAGAGTGCTTCTGCCTCGTCTGTGTGGAGCCATTTTCAAACAGTCATCCAAAAGAGACCTGGGTAAAATGCAACAAATGGGCCCATGATGCTTGCACCTCAGGCCAGGCAATTTATGTGTGCCAGAATTGTGACTCTGAAGATGAGTTTGATTAGTCAGATACAGGGCATCTGTTTTGTTCCGAGGTTAAACATGTTAAGTTAAGCGAGTTATC
>NW_015505836.1:313264-381075 GCF_001515645.1 Sinocyclocheilus grahami
GTGTGTCAATTTATCCATTCAGTTATCATGGATCTATGTGCAAGCCAGAGAATGTTTGAGTTTAAAGTTCAAAGTAAAGTGGTCTTGCCACTTAATGTGTTTTGACTGAAATGTGTATTGTTTGGATTGAAATAATTGTTTTTACAAATTCTCTTGGCATGATTGTTTATATTTCCAGTTCTGGTTTGAATTTAAAAATTAAAATCAATAATCACAGTTAAGTAGTTGTGTTCTTATTTTTAGATAATCTAGTGTGACAACTTACCCGCCGTTGGGGCAAATTGTCACAAGTGCACATTCTCTATTCAACAGTCTACAACTCCGTAGATATGAAAATGTAATGAATACAACATATGTGCCCAAGACTTCCTTCTTTCATTTGGTATGGCATTTATACCATTGTGATGTATGGTGCTCAGTAAATGTTAGACAGTGTGAAAAGTGTGACAACTTACCCCGCTCTCCCCTACATTATATTGAGACGGAGGGAGGTGCCAGAACTGCAGCTGATAGAATGCACGCTGTAGCACGATACAACCATATTTCTTCAAAAGCAGATCGTGGAGACATTCAAAAATCGTCAAATCGCACACCCCTAACTACCAAGTATAATCAGCCTCACACACACAAAGAAGCACAACGAAATCACTTCACACTATTAAGCGGCTGTGTTATGAACATGCACAACTGTATCGCACGCGTGCTACAGTGGTACATTTATTCATCGCACAGACCAGTTTTTTCGTAGCACGTGCGACATATATGTCCACTGTACAGCCCTGCTTTAGGTGTCATAAATAAACAGTGAACATATATGACAACATTTATAAATCTAGGTTAATTTGAACTATTATGCTAATGCTTATGTTTTAATATTTTTAATACGTTGCTGTTAATTACAACCCAATCACACAACATGTAACTATTTTACAACGTGCCGATTTTGTATGAATTTGTATGATAGGAATCAAGGCAAGGCAAGTTTATTTATATAGCACATTTCATACACAATGGTAATTCAAAGTGCTTTACATAAAAGAAAAGAAAAAAATAATCACAACAATAAAACAAGGAATTTAAAAACTTTGAAAATGATAAAAAAAATTGATTTAAGAGGTTTAAAATAAATTTAAAACAGTTAAGAATAGAAAACGATTATACATACAATATAGTGCAATCAGTTCGGACATCGCACAGTGCTCATTCAGTAAATGCACAGCTAAACAGATGAGTTTTGAGTCTGCATTTAAATGTGACTAATGTTTTAGCACATCTGATCTCTTCTGGAAGCTGGTTCCAACTGCGGGCGGCATAATAACTAAAAGCAGACTCCCCTTGTTTTGTGTGAACCCTTGGTATTTCTAACTGACTCCATCCTAATGATCTGAGTGGTCTGTTAGGTTTATATTCAGTGAACGTATCTGCAATGTATTTAGGTCCTAGGCCATTGAGTGATTTATAAACGAGTAAAAGTACTTTAAAATCAATCCTATGAATCATATAAAATGTCAAATTTTTAGAAGAATATAAGCATGAATGTTCAACCCTAAACATAACTGTCACTGCGGTGTAAACAGGTCATATGAAAACAAATTAAATTGGCCAGCAATTTGCTAAAAACATAAAAGTTAGGAATTGCCATGAGATTGCATTTGTTGTTGTTCTTTTGTACTGTTCTCTGAGGTCCCTAATGTTATCAAGATTTTAACTTAAAAAACATCATTTAGAAGTAATAGGCTATTTTCTGTCCTGTTTTTAACCTCCCTCATCAGAACGCTGTGTTTGAATAGGCATGGCGGATTGTAAACTTGGAAGTATTTTGGTTTCTCAGTTCATGACCCCTTTTTAAATGCATTAATAATTTTGAATACATTTCATTTATTTTTTTAAATTTCCTTTAATTTTACTTATTTAATAATAAAAATATTTAATTCCATGATCTTTCACAATAAGACCAAGAAAGTGAATTCAGACATCAAATTAAATTTTATGTTGATTTTTTAAATACAAATTAGCCACCAATTTGCCAAAACCTGTATTTTTTTTTCTAATATTTTTTATTATTTTCATATTTTAATTTGCTTTAATTTGACTTTTTTTATAGTAGTAGTAGTAGTAGTAGTAGTAGTAGTAATAATAATATTTTTTATACTGTAAGTGAGAATTACCTTTTTTATTATCTTTTTTTTTTTGCCATCTCAAAGGTAAAATTTGACTGCAGGAATACAAATGAGGTTTTGATGATCACACTGAAAATAAATAATGAATTACTGACTTATTAAATGTTCCCATTAAGTAAAAATGATCTTCCATTATTCTTAACATTAACATTATCTCTCTCTTTCACACAGACACACCTTCTGTTTCACTCTCCGTTGTGTCTCTTGATTTTATTAGATGTCTATTTCAGTACTGAGGAGGGATGTATGCCTGCTGTGTGTGTGTGAGTGTGAGCATACAGTATGTGTGTGACCTTAAACCGCAGGTCAGAGGGGGGCAGGGCATCAATGTGAGGTGCACATGTGCCCAAGCCACAGTCATGCTATGCCCAGCCTGCACTAGCCATTCACTTCATTCTATCGTTTAGCCCACACACATAAAGCCCTCGACATGTTATTATCAACCATTATAGCAATTAATGACCCTCTGGAGCCTTGTGGCTCTAATTGGCATTTGCCCGCAGCAACTGTTACTATCATGTGTTTTGGGATTGGGAATTACAACCAGCAGATCTCAGATCAGTTAAAGGAAAATGTTATGATCTCAGAGCATTATTTCTATTCTTATATATACTGCATGTTCAATGCCTACAGAATTCATGCATACTAAATTTCACTGGGTTTATTGCAGTTTATTTTTTTTCCCCTGTATAGGTGTTTGTCTACAGTGGCTTCAACAAATATTTTGACACTAAAGCCATACTTTACAATGCATGAATGTCACTGCAATGCATAACAGTTAAACCAAGTATTTGAAATATAGTTGTTTAACTAATTGTAGTCATACACATGACTGACTTCTCCCAGGTATTTTTTTCCCCCTGAGTGATCTTAAGAGTTTTCCCTCTACGCTGGACTAATCAGATTTTACTAATGACGTCACTGCAGTAAACGTGTCAGGTCAGTAATCTGAGGCATGGATGTGGAAATTATTGACTCGGGGTGTTTTTGGTGCTCTACTGTGTGCTCTTGGCATTCCGTCTTGGGGTTTTGTTACATAACAGAGCTTTTTCATGGAAGCGTATAATATTTAACCCTGGACCAAATTATTGATTTTGTGGGCAAAGCAAAGTGCCTTTAATTCCTGGATAATCTGTAATATGTAGCTTGCTTTTAAGTTTTATAAATGCTGTTTAAGAGTATGAACAGTCTTGATTCTAATGCTAATGACTTTAAAGGGTGTTTATTCATGAACAAAAATTAGATAATAAAATACAGTCTACACTTACAAAAAAAAAAATGCAAATAACACTGTTGCATTCGTGGGGGGGGGGGGGGGGTGATAGTCGTGGCCTAATGGATAGCGAGTCGGACTTGTAACCTGAAAGTTGCAGGTTCTAGTCTCAGGAGTTGTAGGTGGGGGAGTGAATAACCAGTGCTCTCTCCACCTTCAATACCACTACTGAGATGAGACCCTTGAGCAAGGCACCGAACCCCCAACTGCTCCCCGGGTGCCACAGCGTTGGCTGCCCACTGCTCTGGGTGTGTGTTCATGGTGTGTGTGTGTGTGCACTTGGATGGGTTAAATGCAGAGCACAAATTCCGAGTATGGGACACCATACTTGGCCACACGTCACTTCACTTTCCCTAGGAGTGCTGTAACATGTAGTAGCATAACCCACCTTCTATTATCAGTTTTCCTTTTCAGTTAAATTTTTTTCATGTTGAACAGTTTGCCGAGTAAGCTCAGCATATTCATAGCATAGCCTGGAAACATCTTTCCATTCACTTCTGCATTTATCTGCATATTTATGTAGAGTGCATTACTGTCTTAATGTTCGCAGACTTACATAGATCATTATACATGGACTGAATGACTACTGTAAGTATATGGGTGATATTTACCAACTCAGTTATTATTCAAACACAGATCCCAAGAGGTTCACGTTGCTTTTTTTCAAAATGCAGTAAATATACAGATATATTGGAGCTCTATAACATGTGGGTGAATCGTTTTGCTTACCAGGATGACTTTGTAGCATGTACAGTTTTGGACTCTTAAAACAGCATTTAGGTTGATTTGACTTGTTTGAATTACTTTAAGACCACAGATATACCTCCATGCAAGTATGTATACTGCACGTCATGTGCATGTTCCCATTATACAAACTTAAATGCATTCAATGGGGGGCAATTTTATGGGGCAATAGAGCCACCTTAAAATATCAGTCACTGATTGTTTCAAATCTAGTGGTGAGGAGTTGTACATTTTCATAAAATTCTCTTAACATGCTTGCTCCATCATGATGGAAGATCAAGCTGTTTGGGGAATTGATGCTTATGCCCCTTATGACAACAGTGAGAAGGCAGTATGTACTATAAATTGTGTTTCAGGATGCAACAACGTGAAATCAAACTTGCATAGCTAGAAGCATTTGAGTTTGCTAACTTGGGCAGATTATGTTTTGGGCCTCTCTTGTATCTAATCATTAGTAACTTATGACAGTATAATACCTCTCTTTCTCTTATGTAATATGCTGCAGCAGGAGACACATGGCAAGACATCTGAAGGGCTCCTTACTGGTTGTCTTTCCTCTCTGACATCACAGGTGTGTTACTTGGCAACTCTTACACGTTCAAGCGGTTCCCCATACACTTCTACAACAGCAGGTGACACTGGCTGAGATGATCTGAGATCAGTGTTCACTTAGAGAGCTTTATATCGCCAAGTTGTTGGTGTTTTGCTGTCCAGGATTAGACTTCAGTAATTCAGCAATTCCAGAGAGATGTCTTTATGACGTCATGGAGAATGCCTAGCTGTCCATTTAACCCTTTAGGCATTTATCATTCAAGTCATCAATGCTAAAGCATCGCTATTGCTATTACTTCAGTACACAGCTTGCCCTGGAATATCGTAAGGCCTTGGCTCTTTGTTCTGCACGTAACTAGCCTTAGCAAATGAAGTAATAACTTTCCATCCACCTTGCAAACACCGTATCATCATAGCCAGGGGTTTTGTTTGGGTAAGCACCACTCATACAAACCTCATGTTTTCAAGGACCCAAGAGTGGTGGTTAAGGGGTTAAGGCTCAGGGCTGGTAACCAGAAGGATGCTGGTTCGAATCCCACAAGTGATCAATGAGCACTCACTATAGGCATTTAACCCCAGGTTACTCCAATAATAATAAATCCATGTGGCGTGCTATGAAGACCTCACATGAAAGTTGTGAACATCTATCTATATCTAAAGACCTCATTAAGATGCTGTTCCGTGCTTCCAGCGTGGTGTTATAGTGCAGGAAAGACTTTATTACTCATTTACAGATTCAGAGTGAGACAGAGAGAGATGTCCCCTGAACATCACACGCCTCCCCCCTCAGCCCTCCACTAACACGTCTAAGATTTCTGGCACCAAAACAACGTCACGCTTCCTATTTCAGACACAGGTGCAACATTTCAGCAGCGGGTCGAGTAACTGAGAGCAGGACAGAGAGAGATAGTAAGGCATGGTAAGAGCCGGTTACATTAGGACTCTGAATGAGGAATAGGATGCTTCTTGATAGCTTTTAGTAACGTAGGGCAAGAGCAATGTTAATACTGCTTAACGAGGAGCTAATTAAAGAGAGGCCTTTTTACTATGTTGGCATGAAGCATCTTATACTTTTGCTTTTGTTTTGTTTTTTAGTGAAAAAAGATGTAAGAGATTGTAAAATGTTTTACCCCACTGTTGTCACATTTTCAGGAAACTACTATACTAAACTATACTTTTTATATTTCTGAAGAACATTTGAGTGGTGCATGACCTTGGAGAAGTTGCTGATAGGATATTATAGGTTGTTGCTATGTGGTTAATAAAGTTATCAACACATTGATATTTGGTTGCTTACTGGCCAAAATCAAAAGAACCCACCCTTAAAATCTGCATGAACCAGAAGATGCTGCCGACTTTTAATATGGTGACTTATTTCCAACTGAAACGGAATATTGAATAGAGGGCGGTGTTTTATTTTCGTGCTCCTCATCTCATCTTTTACTCATAGCAAACTAACGGTTAAAGGGGCGTTGTTTATGACTGTCTTGGCCCTTAATGACTCCGGTTGCTCCATAAGTCTATGTTTGTTGTCTGTTTTGTTGTCCACCAGGTGAAAATTAGCTTGTCAGATTGCAAAGAAAAGTAACAGTGAGCAGAAATATTAGTGCTAACATTAGCATTCACCACTTAAAACAATAAACTAATTTGTCAAAGCACTTGCGTTTATTATCCAGAGGAAAAAAACAAAAAGCATCACGTTTTTGTCATGTCAGGGTAATGTCACAAAAATTAATAAACATTCCAAAAGAATTTCTTCACTATAATATGGTCAAAAGATATACTTTACTTTCACAGATGTTGAACTTAAGAATAATTGGCTTTTTTTTTTTACAAGGGTGGCGAATGCAGACATGTTCCCACAAAAAGGTGCCATGCACCGAGTAGTTACAGCCCACATCAGGCGCAGTCAAATAAGGCTTATAAAAAATATTATGAGCCTGTTATGACCTCATCATGTCAATATTATGAAGCACTAATGCAGTACTGAAATGGACTTTATGACAGAACATCAAAATGTTTGCACACACCTTTACAGATTATGCATAATAGATAAGGCTCAATAACTCGTTGCCATGTATGTTTAAATACATGTTATGCCTGTTGCATACATGCTTATATGGTTACAAAAATGCCCTACATGGCACCACAAGAACTGCACTGTACACAAAGCACTCGGGGAAAATAGAAAACATAATAAAAGAATACAAAATTTAATGAGAATGACAAAAAGAAATAAAGAGAAAAGGCAATGAAGGGTTCATATAGGCACAGAAGTTCACCAGGTCAAAAAATGTCCACTGAAGTTTCTTTCCAAAGCACTTCAAAGTTAAATGAAAGCGGTATCCTTTTGAAGTTATTTAAGGAAAACACCATAGGCCATCCTTGTGGGCAGCAATAAGGTACTTTGATATAGTGGTGGTGGTTATATATACAAAAAAGTAGATTGTGTTCTACAAAAGGTCAAAGTTTCGTCTTTGCCCTTGGGTGAAAATGTCCTTTGAAGGTTCTTGTATCCTGGTCACATGATGACAGTTTCTGTGTGCCGGGAATATGAATTCAAGAATTGTTTGGCTTTCATGCCAGGGCTTGGTGGGCAGGATGAGTGGGTGATTTTGCTTGGGTGAATATGCTTAGCCCATCTGGATGGACGACGTTGATTGGCTGGTCGAGCAGGACGAGAAAAATGGCTACTGCTGGGTGCAGGAGATGACTCACGGTTGACCTACAGAGGAAGAAGTTTTAATGTAAGTATCTTTCTGGATAAATGATCAATGCTTGGATTAATCTACTTGCATTTTATGTACCAACATATTATGTCTTTATTTGACAGGTTAGCAGAAACAGAAAGCAAAGTAGCATAAGGGAGAGATGGAAGAATGAGGTCGAGAGCATCACATCAAAAGCAAGGTTCCTAATTCTTGGTCCTGGAGAACTTTCCTGCAAAATTTAGATCAAATTTTAATCAAATGTGCTTGAATTAACTAATCAAGGCCTTTGGGTTTACCTAAAAACCAGATGTGTTAGAGCACACTTGGAAATAAACTCTTCATGAAAGTGGCTTTCCAGAATCAGGAATGAGGAACACTTGCCAAGAGCATGGGCACAATGATTCAGACAAAAATAAATACTGCACTGAAATTTAGTGTGTGTGCTAATCAAATTTGTACCCTCTTCACCTGCTTGTTGTCCAGTTGCTGGGTGAATGTGGCCCTCTGGCTTCTGTTGTTCTCCATTTCCATCATTTCTAGAAGTTGCTCCAAGTTGTCATTTCCCAGTCTCATCATGTCGACACCAAGTCCTCTGTGTACCTTACTGAAGTTTTGAGATCCTGCTCCCAGAATCCTTTCCACCATCTGGTAGTCAGAAAATAGGTCCTCACTCTGGAAGCCTGCTTTGTGGGATTTAGACAGTGAAGCCACCTTGTGATCCCCTGAGTTAAGGTGAGACTGTGTCGGGCTTAAGTTATAGGCCAAGCCATGCTGTTCAAGAACACAACCACCCTTCCCACTGTCTTTGTCTCCATTGAGGAGGTGTCTAGAAGGACCAGCTGCCCAAGACTCCTGGCTGGGCTCCAGATCTGCTACCAGTGCGTCACAGTCTGCAAGGCATTTCTGGAAGGGCACACGTGAGGATGCCCGTCTGGCATCAAACTTGCTCTGGCAAATGGGAGTGCTGGTGTGCCTCTGAGGTTCAGTGGAGACAACGGTGGTCACAAGACCATCCTCTATCAGGGTTTTCCCCTCGTTCTCCTGCAACATGGCACCAAACTTACGCAATACTGATGGGCTGCCAGATTTCCTGTCGAGCAAGAGGCATTTCCTGTCAGGTTGTTGTGATGACTCATGGTAGATGGAGCGAGGGGTTACAGGAGAAGCATCTCTCTGTCTGATTGCCAGTTTGGAAGCTGAATTTTTAGGGGGAAGGTCGTTTGATGAAACCGGGTCTTTCCAGCTAACGTGGCGGTCTTGGGAGTCATCCCAATTTGATTTCTTGTTCTTTTTGTTCTCAGCCTCAATCTCCTCCAGAACCACACACAAGGCAGTCCTAATGTGAAAAAAACAAATCAACCAAGTAGTCACAAGAGGAAATTGGGCAAACACTAAGCGTTGGTCTATATAACCAACAAGAAACATGCATGATAATTGGACAACAATAGGAATGAGTCTGATAGGTTGAGATTGAAAATGTTTTACCTGTTTGTTACCGGGCTGGTCTTCGTGCTGTCTTGATAGCTGTGCGTAACTGGATATACCTTGGAGTTCTGGATCAAAAAAAAAGAGGGGCAATGAAGGGATAAAGTGTAAAGAAATTCTTGAGGTGTAAGAGTCCAGTTTAAGGAGAGATTTATCAGTAGTGAAAGAGGCACTCACTGTGTTTGGACCTCCGAAATTCCCTGCGTTCCTTCTAAAATGTGGGCCCTGTTGAAGGTATCCATTGAGTATGTCTAGGGTGGCATCTTGCCTTTCAAGATCGTGACAACTGGCAGGGTAATGGCTGCCATTGCTCAGGGTATTAAGCATGCAATTGTTTGAGTCATTACTGTATTCACTGGGGTGGTGAAAGCCAAAGCTTTGCATAACTGAAGGATCTGCTCTTATTTCACTGCATTGACGAATTGGGAGGCTGTTGTTGGGGTGACCACGGGATTCATGATAACCATTGGCCTGGTGGCTATACTGAGAGTTGACAGGAAGCAAAGTAATGTCCAAATTGTTATTGTTTGTGTTGTTGTTTGAGCTGCTCTCGCTGGCTTCTCTTCTTGCTTTGACCTCATTATACAGCTGAAACACAATCACAATGTTAGAAACAAACTCAGCATTCATAAAAAAAAAATATATATATTTTTGCCCACCTACATGAAAGCAAATGTTTTAAATCCACAAGTCAGCGAAAACAACTGGCATGATGTCAGTGGCGGCTCGTGGGTTTTAAAATAGAGGAGGCACACTAACTGTATTGGTCTGGGATCCCTGCCGATTATTATTATTATTATTATTATTATTTGCTTAACCACTTTAAAATGGCTTTTTGGTTGCTTTTAGTCAGAAAACGTAAAGAAAATGACATACATACATACATCAAGATAATATAATTTCACTTACCTGACCTATCACTTGAAGCAAACATCCATCCCTTCTTAAAGGGGTCATATGATGCAATTTCAAGTTTTCCTGCAAGTGTTACAAGCTGATTGTGCATAGATAAGATCCCTGAAGTTGCAAAGACTAAAGTTTCAAAACCAAAGAGATATTCTTTATCAAAGTTAAGACTCTGCCACGCCCCCCTAAAACGGCTCGTTCTAACACGCCCCCACATATCTACCTCACTATGTGGAAATATTTGCATAATGCCGCCCAAATGTGCACGCAAAGAAAGAAGGCGTGGTTTCAGTAACCGCAGTTAGTGTTGAAGCAGCCATGTCAGGGAGACGCTGTGTGTTTCTAGGTTAAAGCAAAAGCACTTTATTTGGCCTTCCGAAAGTAGATGCATTTAGGAATCTTTAAGATTACTTACAACAGAATAGCAATGCATTTTATGGACGACCGTTTCATGAACCTAGGAGAGGAGGTAATTCTGACTTTGCTATGACAATCTGGCGCTTTTGAATCAGCTACTGTTTTGTTATTAGTTTAAGTATTTGCTATTGACTGTTCAAATGTGGAGTTTTGCGCATCATGTGTGTGTGTGTGTGCATGTGCGTGCACACGTGTGAGCGAGAGAGAGACAGGGTCATATCACAGTGGAGTCAGCTGTCTTAACCGTGGCTTGTGTACTGCAAACACATACCAGCTTCATCACTGTGTCTGTCACGAGACTCTGTTCCCCTTTCGGGCTCTGTCTTTACATTTATTTTGAAAGAAGAAGCTTGTGATTATGGTAAGGGGCGTTACATTTCCGACGAGTGCTTGCGGTGTTCGGTCAATCACAATGCACTGGGTCAGCTGGCCAATCAGAGCAGACTGCGCTTGTCGGAAGGAGGGACTTTGTAGAAAACGAAGCGTTTGAGAGAGGCGGGGCATAGAGGACCTACCATAATGTACAGTATTTGAAAAATAATGAGTTTTTTGAACATTAAAGCATGTCAACATATTCTGTTACACCAAATACACAAAATAATGATCTTTAAAAAAGCATCATATGACCCCTTTAAAAGTCTGTGTTAAAAGAGAGCTACCTGTTGTGCCATTTAATTAAGCCGACTGCTGTAGCGTATATCCAGCTTAGGCCGTTTTCCCTAAATTTGTATATATACTGTTTGAATGACAGCTTGGTAAATATGTTGGCAATCAAATATTCAATATCGCTACTCATCATAAGTACTTGGTACATTATCAGCGCAGCGGCGGACGTTCAAACTAGTATCACGTAATTTACGTCTCTTTGATGATTGGCTGATATCAGAAGGGAGGCTAGCCTCCCTTGCGAGGGTTCTTTTCTCAACACTCCTCAGCGCTGAAAGTGAACACTCAATGGTGATTGGCTAATTTTTTTTACCAACGGAGGCACGAGAGCTCATCTCTCCCCCGGCCTCCCCCTCCCCTTCTCTATCATTAGCGGTTATAATTACATTCTCGATAGAATGGCACTTTCACGTTATGGTATTACAACTGTGAAATTACAAACATAAAATACACATTCTGAGACATGAACTGAAATGAATTGTGAATTTTATTAACATTAAATCGTCGTCCTCCTATTTTCACCTCAAAATTATGGGGAAGCTCTGCCTCCCCCGACGAGCCGCCACTGCATGATGTACTGCATAGACTAGTTATGCAACCTGTGCAGAAGTAAACAGCATGGGGTTTCTTCTTTAGAATGAGAGGGAGGGCTTGCATGCTCAAAGGTTAATTAATCTATCAATAACAACATGTTTGGTTGGCCTGTTTCAGCATGAATGCATTAACTTCCTGTGTTTTGATATGAGAGAGACTGTGAATGTTCATAAGTAGCCTGTAACCCCTATCCCTTTGGATTTAATAAGCTTGTTAACATCTGTCACAGTCATGGTGTTGTGGGGCGAAGCACCTATTATTATATCCAAGAGATGGAGCCAACAGGGGGTCAAGATCCTTTCAGCCAATCACAATTCTTGTTAGTGCCCACTATCACAACATCAACAACTCCGTGGCTCTAGTACAGGCAGGATAACAGTGCCAGTGGATCTTTTGGAATGGTTTATAGTCAAACCAGAGCACTATATTTTTGAAGTTCATTTACATTTTTGAATAAGAATCTCTCTCTCTCTAGATATGGAGATTGTTGGATGGATATGGATTCGGTCATACTGACTGGCGTCATTTCAGTTGAAAATTTGTCTCACCTCTTCAATCTTCCTCTGCATGTCTTGTAGCTGATCTTCCCATTCCTGCATCTCGGAGTCAAAACTGTCAAGCAGGTCAGCTCTGTCTCCACCCCACACACAACTCCCAGGCTCCGGCCCACAGTGCAATTCCAATGCAGCCATTCTTCTGTGTATGTGTGTCTGTGCTCAGAAACCTATGCTGCAATTTCTGAAAGGTCACTGGAGTGACCACATTGGCAAGTCCACCAATACCTCTATGAAGACAAAAGAGATATTCATCATTGAGAAATAGCCTATTCATTCTTTACGGTACTCTTAAGTAATCAGAGTATCTGGTAGTAGTTGGTATCTCAAGTAAATTAAGTCACTGTAAAAAATTCTACTGTCTACAATGGCTTGCTTTAAAGTTTGAGGGTGTTACAAATGTGAACATAAGTGAAGTCTTCTTGATTGTACTCCATTCAAGGAGACGCAAAGAAGGTAACAAAATCCCAGCTATTTGCTCTGGACACCTGCTTTAAGGCTTTGAATCCTTTCTATATGCATTCCCTGTCCTTCAAACCAGCACTTAACTGTCAAAATTGTCAGCATGTTCTTTAGACACCAACTTCATTAGACATGCTCAAGTTACCTAAAGGGACTTCAGGGATTCTGAAGTCAGTTTTATAACATGGACAGTCTCCCTGGAGTAAACTGATCTCTCTTGATCAAAGGCACAATAGTAAAAAGTAACTGGTCGCCCCTTGCATAACCTACACCTACAATCAGTCTAGATCTTTGACTACAAGGTTACACTGCTTCTTTCAGGTTAAGGATGAGGTCAAAGTTCCAAGCAAGTGTAGAACCTTTTACTTGCTTGGATGAGCTCAGAATAGTTGCATCCTTTCCGTGGTAACGTCACTACGTTTTTCTGTAATGAAGCTTTGATTTACGGTGGGTATTAAGGATGGAATTTTCTTCCGTCAAGGAACATGACACCCAGTTTAACTCACGAAATTTCCAGAATGTACCACCGTATGACGTTAGAATGGAAGGATATTTATACCCTCTGTAATTATGTGTTATAAAACTAAAAAGATATAGTAAGAGCACCTTTTAATGATTGATACACACTTACTCTCTATAGGTAAAAGTAGACGATCACAATAGTAGTAAATTCAAGTGAATTTACCAACAGTTCCGTAAATTATTTACATATTAAGTACATATTGTTTGTTAGTATTCCTTAAGCAAGTATATGTCCTTATATATGTAGATACAGTAATTTACTTTTATATTACTTTACTTTCAGTGTATAATGTGACCAGTGAGGCTAAAAAGGTTCTTAAAATTATATATCCAACATTTTCAGCCCAAGTGAAAGATCGCAGAAAAGAGTTGTTAGTAACAATTTAATACTTTAAAAAGGTTTAAAAATGGAGGTTTATGTTCTGTACTTGTCTACAAGCTTTCTTAATCCTTACCGGTTAAATCTTATTATTGGCTCCTCCAGTAACTCCCTCTCATGTGTTTTTGATGAGTTGAAACAGACGCTCCAGAATATGAGTAGTGTTTGAGTAACCTGTTCAAGTACAGGTTTGTTGCTTAAATCAAGATCACGCTTGTTTCAGTACCGCCTCCCCTTTGACAGCTCCTGTACTCAAACGGGACGTAACTGTGCAAAGACCATGAAGGCTCGCTTCCAACGGCGTGAAATAAAAATCCTGTGTATTGGATCTTAAATGTTTCTTCTGTCCGGTACTACGGTCCTGTCTGAAGCTCAGGGGTAAATAACTGTAGTCCTGAGGGGCCCCGGGGCTTTATAGTGACTCTAAGTATTTACCCCTGTGACGTCAGACCTGCCAGGTGTCTGGTATCATAATGTCAGATTTATTCCGACATTTGTGGTCTCCATGCAAGAGACTGTCGTCACCGACATTCTAGGTTAAAATTACAAAGGCAGAGGGAGAGTGTTTACATGGCTATTTTAAAATGCCCAGTTCTACCCCACCTCTGTGAAACTGTCTTGTTGCTAGTCTGCTTTTAGGACTTGGCAGATTGTGATCTTGTGACTCCTATTCCAGTTGTTTCGACTTCTACTAATGCCCACAGGCAACTGGGCTATTTGGGACTCTCAAAACACTCTGTCCATTTTATTTTTTAGATACCATTGGACAGAATTAGCGGATACTAAGTGTGCTGTCCACGGTTCTTAATGGGCGCCTCACGCTTGTATTTATTTGACACGTGGCTGTTGCACAATAAACAGCCGACCGACAGTTCAGCCCAAATATTGGCCTCTGACTCAAATAGTTTCCAGGCACAATAATGAGAACAAGGAAAACATCAAAGCAAAAGCCTCTGAGAATGGAGACACAGTAAAACTGGCAAATTTGAATACAGAGTTGTATCTTTGATGGTTTTCGCTAATGAGTTTACTTTCAGCTGGCAGGAAATTGAGAAGAAATGACTTTCAATTCCCAAAAAGAGACTCACTCTAGAAAAACAGATGTGGTGTTGTTTTCCAAGTGTAATTTTCTTGTCAATCACCTAGACTCATCTAAACCAAAACAAATGTATTTGTGCTCCAAATAAATTGTGAACCCAACACTTCCACAGATCTTGTTTTTGTAATTATTTTAATCTATTTACAGCTTTAATTATTTTACTCAGGAATTACTGCCGACAACTTGAAGACTCAGGTGCTTCAACTGAGACTAAACTGGAGATGCCAACAAGCTAAATAAACTCTTAAAGAAAGCAAGCTCTGATTTCCAAATTGCTGATCCATGACATGCTTGCAGGAATGAGAAGCACGTTCAGCAGTAGACAGATCCTGCTCTGGTGCAACAAAATGTGCAGCAGAAGGTAATTTGTGCATGCTGTCATCATGTACACAGGCACTTTATGTGAACTTGGACCCCCATTCACCCACCCCATCGAAGCCACAGCTGTTCTTTAGCATATCACATTAATCTTTTGTGCAATTTCTTCAGATGATTGTGCAATCAATCAATCAATGCAAAACAATTATGGATGATTCCTGACATCTCCAGTCAAATATATAAAGCCTGTTAGTTATTCACCATCCATACACATGTATGCATATTTTTTCTGACCTCTCTGAGTATACAGTTATATACCATATTCTTACTCACCATTGCATGCTTCTGATAGGAAATCATTCCAGCTGAAGTACAGTATCTTAGAGTGCAGGGGCAGGCATTATGTGTAATGTGGTAACATGCCCCTTAGTAGTAAACTGCAGTTCCATATTTCATTGCAAGCCTTTGGTGGCAAAGCAAGCTTCAGTGTGCCTGATAACCATAGTCCTCAATGAAAGAAATGTCTTCTGGATAATGTAGTTTCCAGTGGCTCAGTGTTTTCCTATGATGTATGATAGTCTTTAGTTGCAAAAAAACCTCTTGTCTTGATGGTGTACCTTCCAATGGCAGCCATATATGTACGATTTGGATAAAACATTCTCCAGCGTTTTGGAAATTAAGGTTTTGCAGACTTCTGTGCTTAAGCGTGCTGTCTGTGCTTGGAAAGTGACCGTCCTGTGATTCTTCAACCATGGTGAACATACACAACATTGACAAACAAACAAAACAAAGGGCGTGACTATGCTAATGAATGGGCGAATGGTGATCACAGGACAAAAAAGAGGGTAAAAAGAAATACAAGTTTAAAAATGGTGGCATAAGAAAGCGAGGAGAACAACACTAGAATGAGGATAAATAAAATGATGGGCTGAAACATCTGGGTGAATAACCGACAGGATTAACGAACATGCATTAAAAGACAGGGGTGCATGGGAAGACAGGATCAGAGAGAAAGAGAGAAAGGTTAAGATATTATAGCCATTAGCATTTTCTGTTTGCATAGTTTAAAAATCTTGGCAAATAAAAAATATGCTGTATCTTGTTAAATGTTAAAAGCAGTCAGGAGATGAACTCTCTGAATTATGTAGTGCTTTCTTGTTCTTCACTATTAAACTCACTCCCTTTAAAGGAATAGTTCACCTCAAAATGAAAATTGTTGTATTTCCCTGTGATTCTCTTTCTTTACGTGGAAATTAAATGAAAGTATGACTTTGCACTATTCGGTTTCTGTAACCGCAAAATACCTTTGCTTGATAAACAGACCAAAATATATTCAATGAAATGTACCCATTCTGCTGCACTATTATATGATTATTTCTACACTATTATAGTGTTTATTAAAATTTAATTAGCTTTTATTTTTATGTTTTTAGTTTTCATTTTCATTTTGTGCTATTTCATTTTATTAAAAAAATTTGCAACCAAGTTAAAATGAGCAACCTTTCTCATTTTCATTTTATTTCAATTAACGCAAACAATTTGTAATAGTTTTTGTTTTTGTTAATGTCAACACTGCTCTGCTGTACTTCACATCTCATTTGTGTTTGCATTCATTCATGTAAGGTTTTACATCAGTAACTTCTGACCAGTTGTCATTGATGTCAAACTCGACATGATGCACTTTGATGCAAATTATACTTTCAGTTAATTAAGACCCTAATTTTTTTTATCTGTTTCTCACTCAAAAGTATGGCTTTAGAAGACTTAAAATAAGAGTCCATTGTACATACTAATTATATGGTGCTTTCTTGCCCTTTTGGGTACTTTAAAGCCACTGGTCACTGTCCCACGGAAGAAAGAGAATCAAGGGTGAGTAAATAACAGAAATTAGATTTTTGGGTCAACTATTCCTTTACGGTGTGTCAAACATTCTTGTTGTGCTTCACATAGACACACAGACTCTTGCCAGACTCACAGATAATGGCTCTTCTGAATCTCTTTCGTCAGGTTTTGGGACTTCAAGTCGGTCTATAAACCCCTGCAGCTCCTTCCTGAAGGCTTTCATTTGAGCGTTAATGCGGTAGAGTAGCTCATGCTCCCTGATCCTCCCACCATCGTCATCATCTTCCATACGGCCGAAAAGATCCCCATTAGCTACAAACACCCGCGCCTCTGCAATGATGGTACTGGTGTCGGCTATGAGCCGATCAATGGTTCGCCCCAATCGCTCCGCTTCAGCACGGATGTCAATCATCTGTTGCCTGTCCCGTATAGAGCGTGAGAGGAGCCGGGCGGATTCAGGAGAATAAAGAGAACGAGTTGGCGTGAGGCACCGAGCATTGCGAACTTCCTCTGAGTCGCTTTCACCTCCGACAGGACCTTCACGTTTGCGATGGGGAGGGAGGCGAGAGGAAGTTGAGTCATCATCACTACCTCTACGCCCTCCGATTCCAGGACCGCTGTCGCTCTCTGCATCACTGTCCCGTGGCGTGATGGCTAGGTGAGATGCTAGATCATACCGTTGCATGTTGGAAAGCAGCACACGGTTCTCATACTGCAGCTGCATCACTTTCCCACTCAGTTCATTGATCTGTTTCCTCGCTGCCTTCAGCTCCTCCTGCAAAGCCTCGGCTTTGGAGCTGTCTCCCGCTCCATTGGCAGCAGCCATTGCATTACCACCTGAGGTGTGCCTTGTACCCTCTTTAAAGCGCAGTTTGTTCAGCTCACATGTCACTTTCTTATTCTGTTCCTCTACATCAGCCAGGTTCCTCCTTAGAAGTTCTGCCTCATCCTCCACCAACTGGAGTTGTTGCCTAAGCTCTGACAGCTCCAACCCCTGCTCCCGCCCCATTCCTCCTTCCGCTCCGGACAAGCCCCCATTAGATGACTCTTCCCCTCGAAGATCATCCAACTCCGCCCTCAAGCCACGGTTCTCCACCTCCAATTCGACTATTTTACGTCCCAGGATGTTGGCCTCTTCCTCTACCAATCGCAAGCGAAGTTTGAGCTCGGATTCCCTTGTAGTGGGAGGGCCACCAGCTTCACCCTTTGGATGAGGGCTGTCCAGATCCCCATAGAAGGAACGATACTTCTGTAGCTCTTGATCCAAACGGTCCTTTTCCTTGTCAATCTTGGCCATTTTCTTTCTCATTAAGGTAGCCTCCTCTTTAATAAAGGCCAGCTGGCATTTCAGGTCCTCATTGTCCTCCTGTGGACAAAAGTGTTGCATTAAGGTTCTGGCACATTAGCAGGAATTTTGGCAGGTTTTTGTGGAGAAATAGACCCATCCTAAATGGTTTTGCAAAGTATGAAGGACAGCTCAAATATAAGTCACATTAAAACCAAACACCTTTCTGTTGGTAGACAAGGCAACTGTATGGATTTCTTTTGAAATGACAAGATTTTGCCTGTGAAATTTTGCAGATCAACAGTAAATGTGACAACAGATTTACATTTTATGGTGTAATACTTTTTTGTTTTGTTTTGTTTGCATGCCAACTTTCATTCTTTGTATAGTTTGCAATGTAGTGCACTTCATATTTTTGCCAAAAAAAATTACATTACTGGTTGTAACTTAAACTTATCACGTACCCTAACAGCCTTCATTTGACCGCATACCAGTTGCTGTCAATGTTTTATGCTTACCTCTGTAGGAGTCTGAGTCTTCCGCTCAGGTTTTTGTGCATCTTTGCTTCCTCTTCGTTTCTGAGACTGGACATAACAAATTTATATGAAGGCTATGCCATGAATATGTATAGTATTTAGAACTATTTAGATTCTGTAGTGATTTGTGTTTGCATTTATACCTCTTTGGCTTTGTCCAGCTCATTTTGCAGAGCCTGTTTTGTGACTTCCACCTCAATAAGTTTCTGTCTTAATCGCTCGTTTTCTTCTTCTGTCTTTGTTCGTTTCTCCTCCACATTCTCCAGCTCATGGTGGAGTCTTACAGACACATCCTTGGCAACCTGTCAGAATGCGGTGGTGTGGCTTAGTGGTTATAGATCTGATTCATAAAGTATCATTGTGCTCTTGAGAAAAACACTTAACCTTAGGTTGCTCCAGGGACAATGTCTTGGTAATAAGTGCAATGTTGCTTTGGATAGAAGCATCAGCTAAATGACATGTTTTTAGTAATTAGATAAAAATGGTGCAAGTAAGTACTTGGGGATGGGTAATTAATCATAGACCTTCTCTGGTTTCCTTTAAAGATAAAAAAAACATTGGTACTTGCCTTCAAATCTTGCTCTAAGCTCCTCAGGAGGTCCTCGTCAATTTCTCCAGTTTGTGCATAGCGAAGTCGTTTGCGTTCAGCCTTGCGGAGTCTATATTGAAGGATGCGACAGTTCTTATTTGCGCGCTCGAGTTCGCGCCGCATATCTTGTAACTGACAGGTGTCCTCCTCATAAAAGGTGTCACGCATCTCCTCCATCTCTGTTCGCATCTCCTCAATCTCATTCTATGAAAACCAGAGTTTGCACATTAATAAAGAAATTAAGAGAAACCCTTATTTTCAAGCTTTCTACTCTGCAATTATATTGCAGAAATATGCAAATTAGATCTCTGCATTTACATTATTTGAATAAACTGCACAAATGACATGCTTAATGAGTCCTTGGCAAACTGTTGCTTGAACATGCTAATTAGTGACAGGACAGCATATACCAAGGCCGTTTTCATAACTAGTTTGCTTTGTTCTGAAACTGGGGCTAAATTGTTACAGTGTTGTAGTTCTCTCAAGGTTCTGTTCACTTTCAGAAGGCAACATTTTTAAAATCATTCAGAATTTGTTAATACAAGTCACTTCAGCAAATAGACCCCTCATTGGTCATAATGTTTATGTTCTAGGTTCATGATCAGTGTTATTTCGAAATGGATGAACAACATCTCTGCAGGCTTACTATGGCTTTTCTTTTTGTTAATCACCAGTATTTTAATTTATCAGGTTCAGTGGGAACCAAGATTTTTTGGAAAACAGCATTGCCATACCATATCTATCTATCTATCTATCTATCTATCTATCTATCTATCTATCTATCTATCTATCTATCTTTATTTTATCAAGCTTTCAGCATTTGATTAGGTCGGAGGGTTTGGCTGCATGTTTTTCTTGATGTTATGTCTTGTTATTTTATGTTTGCATGTATTATTTATTATTTATGGACAGCACTTTGTTCCATTTTAATGGTTTTGAATAGTTCTTAGAGACAAAGTCTATCTGTACAATATCATACATCCTTCTCATCTGTTAAACTGAAAAACATATATCTATCTATCTGTCTATCTGTCTGTCTGTCTGTCTATCTATCTATCTATCTATCTGTCTATCTGTCTGTCTGTCTGTCTGTCTTTCTCAGCTCTTAAAGAGACGTCTTTCTCTCTCTATTCATCCTTAGCCATTTATCTATCTATCTATCTATCTATCTATCTATCTATCTATCTATCTATCTTTTCCATCCATCCACCCTCCCAGCAATTTCATTCATCCATCTTCTTTTTTAACATGATACATTTCATCGTCATAATTTCTCAAGCTTAGCAAACACACCCTAAGGTCTTCGTTTTCATCCTCCAGTCTCTGGATCTCGTCCTGCAGGGCTTCATTCTGCTGTGTCACGGGCTCGTCGGCGCCGCTCGCGGCCTGTGCGTCCGGTACCGGTCCCGGTTGCGCCTCGCCTGATGCTGTGCGCTGCATCCTGCCGCTTTTCTTCAAGCGCTTGTTGATGTGATACTGGATGAGCTCTGAATGCAGACAGCCCCCGCCCCAGAAGGCCGGCCCGCAGCCCACGTACTCTCCTCCCGCGGCGGCCTCACTCTGCCTCTCTCTCCCCCTCACACCTCCACCGGAGGAGCCGCCGGCCTGCTCCGAGCACGAGTCTCTGTGGACGCACGGTAAACGCAGCGCGCGGCTCGTGTCTGGTGATGGAGTGCGATCAATCCGCTCCTCGGTTTCCCAAACCGCCTCAGCTTCAGCACCATGAACAGGTGCCGCACCTCTCACCCTCACGACACGCGCTCCTTGAGCCGCCTGCTCTCCCTCGCGTCCTTTAGTGCCTTTTCCTCCGAGCTTCGACGCGGCGGATGATGAGGAGCGGCTGCCGCTGGGTTTTATGGCCGGTTTGGCGGGGGTTTGTCCGGGAGATGGTCGCCTCCTCTCTTCGGTAATGTCCGCTGATGGTGGAAAATCCGCAGCGCCACTTGCGGCAGAACTCATCATGTCATGTCCTCCAACAACACTTCAACGAATTTTATGCAGTTTATAAGAGAGGCAAAAGGAAATATTAGATTAAACTCTATTGCTATTGTGCAGAGTACAAGTACAGCCAATTAAATACAATTGAAGGGTTCAGATGGAAAAGCCTCTTAGTGCCGTTTGAAATGTGTTCAGTTATTTCACTTAAATGGCAATGAAAAGAACCTAGCCTATTCATTGCCATTAAAGTGAAATGACTGAACCTACACTTAGGGGCCTGATAAAAATACTCATTTTAGAAGAAAATTTCAAACGGCACTTAGTGGCCGTCTTCATATATAATTTATGCATTTATTAAAACAAACTCAATATACAAACGAATTATAGAACAGCAATTTTCTGAGAGAAATATGAATTCGTATCGTTTAAAGAATGATGATGAGTAGGCCTATGGAACATTAATTTTAGATTTATAAGTAGCTACATGTATTTGTCAGTAGGCTCAAGTTTATTGACTACAGTAGGCTTCCTTCACAGTACTAAAATGTTTTGAGAATGTTCCTGTTTTTGCAAGGTTATAAACATAGGCCTATATTATAATGAATGCCTCTTGGTGCAGTCCTAATTTGAGTTATTCTTCAAGAACATTAAATATCGCGATATTTTCTTACCTGTTTATGAACTGTGCTCATTTATTTCCTGTGTGAGGAGACAGTTCACTTCAGCTGAAGGGTACCAGGCACTGCTTAGGCACGTGACGCGAGACACGGGCGTTTAATATTCATGAGGTGACGTAACAACGGATATAAGGACGTGTGAGGACCACGTTGTTGAAATACTTGACGTACCATATTTAGGATGATCTTAAAGTGCTATATATAAACATTTTATTTAAATGTTAAAAATATTAAAATTTAACATTTACAATGTTATTGTTATTATTATCATTATTATCATCATCATCATCATTATTAAATTGTTAATTGTTAGTTGTATTTATTTTTTAGAGCTCGGTGTATACAGTCTAGTTCCCTTTAAAACCTGAGAAAGAGGAAGTCTGAATGCTGCTGAAGTTTGCTGCTTCACAGATAAACTGGTGGAAATGCAGCATCATTCCCCCACACTTTTGTGCATGAATAGATTCGAAAGGTCAGTCTGCAGTTTGTGCTCCCAACAGGCAGTGTACCTCTGCAGTGAATCTTGTGAACTTTTTTTTTTTTTACTGCAAATGTAATTACACTATCATTTTAGGACACTACAAATCTATTTAGATGTACTGTTTGTTTTGTTTTTTTAAGGTAGTTTTTTGCTTTCTTAATTTCTCAGGGCCTAGTTTAGTTAACTAGAACCAGATTCTTAACGGCTCTGACTAGAACTAAAACCATAAAACAAATTTTGTTACTTGAAATGACATTTGAGTGACATAAAATACAATTTTAATAAAACTTACTATATTTCAGCTAGGCAACATTTTCATTTAGTTTAACATGATGTATTAAAATAACTAAAAATGAATAAAAAGCGCATTTAAACATTTAAAAATATATAATGTTCATGTTCAAAAATAAAAAAGAGATGTTTTTTTATAAAATATTTAAAACTCATAAAAATTTAAAATAAAACTGGAAAAAATAAAGATCTTAAAAACTCTAATAATATTTCAATGAAACTAAAATAACAATCTTGGTCTGTATTTAAATCAGTCTTTCAGATATTAAAAACTATCACTTTGATAAAATGCTCTAAATTATACGGAATTGTAACTGTAGATGTTATAATGGATCACAAAGTCTATCTATCTCAGATCATTGGCACTGAAATCAGTCTGTAATACTGCCTGTGAACACTAGAGAGCGCTGTCTGTATGTGTACTTCAACTGGAAATAATCTGATAAATAAAAGAAATTGCATATCCTACACTCTAAAAAATGCTGGGTTAAATACAACCCAGTGCTGGGTAAAATGGGGACAAACCCAGCAATTGGGTTGTTTTGACCCAGCGGTTGGGTTACTACCCAGAAGGTTGGGTTAAACATTTAACCCCACCGCTGGGTCAAAACAACCCAATTGCTGGGTTTGTCCCTATTTTACCCAGCACTGGGTTGTATTTAACCCAGCATTTTTTTAGAGTGTATTATATCAAAATAAGATATGGGGGTCTCAGCTGAGTTATAGATTTAGATGTAAATTAGTCCAATATCTATCCATCCGTCTGCACACTGCATGCTATTTCTACTCAAAAGATTCAGATTTAGTGCACCATTTAGAAGTGCATTAGTATTGAATTTGCATTATTGTGTATATACACAGCCCATGATAGGTGGCTTTTTGTATGGATACAGAGAAGAGCTAATTATCTCAGGGAGTGTTTATAAAGTGTATTATCAGAGGAACAGGTTGAGAGAAAGGTGAAACCACTTTCTGTTAATAGGGCCAGTGGAAATCTCTGGCCTGTTTGCAATCCTCTTACTGACGGACATCCTTGATCAGACACAGGGAGAGAGAGGAATTGTACAATGGCTTTGGAGAGCAAGAATTTGAAGATGGTAGCTAGTAGGAGTAAACAAATTCATTTTCTTTAAGGTACTAGAGCACAGTTTAGTCTCAGTAACGTAGTTTCAGTTTGGCTATACCATGTCAAAATAATAATCAATTGTCAGACAGTTTAGACTGTCCTATTAAAGTTAACAGTTAAAATAATAAAGCAATAATGCATTATTTAAAAAACCACTTTAGATCAAAGATTGTGCTAACATATGAAAAATCTTTATGACCACAGCTGTGGCCATTTACATTTTTCATTTAAATGTTAAATGTGTAAAATAATTTGATTGGTTTGTTTGTAGCTGGACATTTTAAGGATATAGGCCACAAAGACCGTAGCACTTTATACAAATTAGACATTTTAAAGAGTAAAAGATATGATGGTTTGTCCTTGGAAATGTAATTAAGAGAGCTAGTTTTTGATTTTACTAGTAGTCAAATATAAAATTCCCAAAAACATGAAGTACATTTTCTCTATTTAGAGCAGCATTTACTTATTTTTTCCTGCATAATGGACATTTATTTTCTTATTCGGCATACTATATGTGACCCTGGACCACAAAACAAGTCTTAAGTCTCTGGGGTATATTTGTAGCAATAGCCAAAAATACATTGTATGGGTCAAAATGATTGATTTTTCTTTTATGCCAAAAATCATTAAGATATTAAGAAAAATGAATGTTCTATGAAGATATTTTGTAAATTTCCTACTGTAAATGTATTCAAACTTAATTTTTGATTAGTAATATGCATTGCTAAGAACTTAATTTGGACCACTTTAAAGGCAATTTCCTCAATATTTTTTTTGCACCCTCAGATTCCAGATTGTCGAATAGCTGTATCTCGACCAAATCTTGTCCTATCCTAGCAAACCATACATCAATGGAAAGCTCATTTATTCAGCTTGCAGATGATATATACATCTCAGTTTCGAAAAATTTACCCTTATGACTGGTTTTGTGGTCCAGGGTCACATATAGAACATTTCTCGCTTATTGTGGATATTGCTATTGTCATGTGTAAAGTCATATTTATTGTATCCATCTGGTCTATTTAATAGTTTTAGTTTGATACCAGTGTAAGTTTCCCCCACTGTGACCTGAATAACGCTACATACTCTGACGTGGATATAAGCTCTTTTACAGCGAAAGCCAATTTACAGCCTGATTAGTCCAGATCTGTCTGCCCAACCCCTCAAAGCTCTGGTCTGGGAGCTCCATTGCGGATGGAGGACACTTAATTAAAGGTCCAGGAAGGAGAGAGATGGAGGCTGAGGGTCTGTGAACTGCTAAAATAGGCGGTCAGACATAGGACTGTCATCCCCTTCTCATATTAAAGTCCATTATGAACTATGTCATGGATGGTTGCAAGAGAAGAGCTAAGGACTGTAGCAAGATTTGTAAGTCTAAAGACCAAAGAACAATAACTATATTAGCATCCACACCAACTCACAATAACATCTGTTGATCATGAGCATGCAATGCAGTTTTGTCACCTGTTGCTTCAAAATACTCTAGCTTATTAATATTGGAATGATTCTGATTGGCTGTCAATGTTTTTATTTTTCATTAGCTGAAATCAAATGATATTGCTCCTCTGTGTCATTATCATTATAGAATTAGAGGGATTATTAAAACATTACAGTTACAGTTATAGTTATAATCCTCGGTGTCAATCACCCATAATACTTCATTTAAGTATGAACTACAGTTACAGTATGAAAGCCCATTTCCTCCATGGAATAAAACAAATTAAATTAAAAAAATGTAATTGCAACTTTATCTTGCAATCCTGATTTTTATTTTTATTTTATTTTTTACAATTCTGAGTTTACAGTATGTCCCACAATTCAGATTCAGATTCAGGAAATCAAAATTGTTCAAACTCGCAATTGCAAAAAATGCAAAACAAACAAAAACACTGAATTAAAAAGTCATGGCAGAAACACATAAAAAAAAAAACAGAATTGTGAGATGTAAACTTAGAATTCAGGGAAAAAGTTAGAATTGTGCGATATAAACTTGAAATTGCAAAAAAAAAAAAAAAGTATAATGAGGCTTTATGGATTGTGAAAAAAAAGTCTGAATTCTGAGTTGTCTCGCAATTCTGACATTTTTCCTCAGAATGTTTTTTTTTTTAATTGTTTTATTCCATGGCAGAAACAGGCTTCCACAGTAATGCTTGAATTAGCAAAGCAAAACAAAACAGAGAGAAAGAGAGAGAGACATTTTATAACTAATTAGCAAATTCACACATGAAAGAGTGAGGGAAGACATTAAATGAGGTTGACATCCTGTTTATTTCATTCAGTTCTGTATAAACTGATATATTTGTTTACAATAAGAGGAACATTGACATTTGTAAGAATCTGTTGTACACAATGTACAGATCACAAACACCGCTTCCAGTGTGAATTTCAGATTGTCATACAGAAAATATATAGCTGTTTTCAAACATCTTTTGCCTACCTTTTTTTTCCAATCGTGGGATTCTATTAGCACAGGGAACTTTTTTTTCATAAAAGGGAACAAAAAGCAAAATTAGTATAACTGTAATGTAATATAACTTGCAAAAACTTAATAAAAAGCTACGTGCGCAAAGCAATAGAGAGAACACATACCTGAACAGACATTAAGGACACAAGTGTGTGTGTGTTTGTTTGCAGTATATGTGTCTCATTTTACACGTGGAACAAAAACATGTGAAACTACCTGAGTATATAGTCATGACACCGTCATTACTGCACGCAAATCTCAGGAACTTGTTTTGTACAGGAAATTAAATGAAAATAATGACATTATCTAATGCAAGAGTATAAACCCACCAAATGTAGTGATTTTCTTTTGTAATAGCATTCCCCTGAGCCCTTAAACACCACTGTTTCACTACAAATAAAGATTCAAACAGACAATAATAAAATAGAAATTGGGATTATCCTCATGTTTTCTGGAAGTGATTCAGACTCGCATCGTGATTGACTCTTTCTCATTATCATTTGTTGTTTAAGGGCTCAGTCTTTCAGGATTCAACAGTCAAGAAAGCTGGCTGTCATCGAGACCAGAGGAAGGACATGTGAAGCGTCCAGCTGAACCATTTATGTAAGAATCTTTCATCTGCTGCTTATACTAAATAAAAACAT
Source organism: Sinocyclocheilus grahami (assembly GCF_001515645.1). NCBI lineage: Eukaryota > Metazoa > Chordata > Actinopteri > Cypriniformes > Cyprinidae > Sinocyclocheilus > Sinocyclocheilus grahami. The sequence continues at coordinate 340,000 of NW_015505836.1, forward strand.
TCAAGAGAATTAGCTTTCTGTTTTATGTGAAAAAGCATGTGATTTTGTGAAGAAGAAAAATCGTTCAAAACTGACTATTCCCCCCAAATGATAACTAAACTTCTCAAAGTAGTTTGCTATTTTGATTCGATAAACCAGATAGGACATTTTGTATTATAAAACTGTCACAAGTAGCCTAAGCAACTCAAAGGAGATGATTGAGGAAGTGATGTAACACAGGATTGGTTGTGTTAGAAATGTCCCTAGTTTGAAATACAATCAGCAAAAGTTAACAAAAAAGACTTGAAAAAATTTTGTTTTCACAAACATTCCATTCACAAATTACCAAACAGTCTGTAGCAGTTGAGACATGGGTATTTTTGAAGCCCACGAGACCCAGTGTTTCACTTCCTGTCTTGTTTCTTTTTAATCATGCTTTCCTTTTCCTTTCTTCTGTTTCGTTCCGTTTTCCGTGACCTCCGATGTCTTGCTGGTGCCATTGGAGATGCCGTTCACGGCAGGTTTGGCCGACTTGAGGCGTGGCTGGCGGCGGTATGTCTGGTAGTAGAAATTGGCAAACAGGATGATGAATGTGACGGCGTAGCCAATCAGAGCCCACTGCATCCAGGCCGGGAATGGGCAGCCCGTGTAGAGAGAATGAGCGGCGTGGCCAATGGTGACGTGGAACTGGATCTAAACACAAGCAAACCGGTTTGTAACAGAAATCTACAACCTCTTTGATTGCTTAAAGGGATAGTTCGCCCAAAAATGATAATTAGCCCATTATTACCCCCTTAAGTGCAGCAGAATTTTTTTTGTAACCTTGGCCAGATCTGTGCCTTGCCACAATTCTGTTTCTGAGCTCTTCAGGCAGTTCCTTTGACCTCATGATTCTCATTTGCTCTGACATGCACTGTGAGCTGTAAGGTCTTATATAGACAGGTGTGTGGCTTTCCTAATCAAGTCCAATCAGTATAATCAAACACAGCTGGACTCAAATGAAGGTGTAGAACCATCTCAAGGATGATCAGAAGAAATGGACAGCACCTGAGTTAAATATATGAGCGTCACAGCAAAGGGTCTGAATACTTAGGACCATGTGATATTTCAGTTTTTCTTTTTTAATAAATCTGCAAAAATGTCAACAATTCTGTGTTTTTCTGTCAATATGGTGTGCTGTGTGTACATTAATGAGGAAAAAAAATTAACTTAAATGATTTTAGCAAATGGCTGCAATATAACAAAGAGTGAAAAATTTAAGGGGGTCTGAATACTTTCCGTACCCACTGTATATAGCTGTTTTCAAACATCTTTTGCCTACCTTCTTTTTTTTCCAATCGTGGGATTCTATTAGCACAGGGAACTTTTTTTTCATAAAAGGGAACAAAAAGCAAAATTAGTATAACTGTAATGTAATATAACTTGCAAAAACTTAATAAAAAGCTACGTGCGCAAAGCAATAGAGAGAACACATACCTGAACAGACATTAAGGACACAAGTGTGTGTGTGTTTGTTTGCAGTATATGTGTCTCATTTTACACGTGGAACAAAAACATGTGAAACTACCTGAGTATATAGTCATGACACCGTCATTACGGCACGCAAATCTCAGGAACTTGTTTTGTACAGGGAATTAAATGAAAATAATGACATTATCTAATGCAAGAGTATAAACCCACCAAATGTAGTGATTTTCTTTTGTAATAACATTCCCCTGAGCCCTTAAACACCACTGTTTCACTACAAATAAAGATTCAAACAGACAATAATAAAATAGAAATTGGGATTATCCTCATGTTTTCTGGAAGTGATTCAGACTCGCATCGTGATTGACTCTTTCTCATTATCATTTGTTGTTTAAGGGCTCAGTCTTTCAGGATTCAACAGTCAAGAAAGCAGGCTGTCATCGAGACCAGAGGAAGGACATGTGAAGCGTCCAGCTGAACCATTTATGTAAGAATCTTTCATCTGCTGCTTATACTAAATAAAAACATTCAAGAGAATTAGCTTTCTGTTTATGTGAAAAAGCATGTGATTTTGTGAAGAAGAAAAATCGTTCAAAACTGACAATTCCCCCCAAATGATAACTAAACTTCTCAAAGTAGTTTGCTATTTTGATTCGATAAACCAGATAGGACATTTTGTATTATAAAACTGTCACAAGTAGCCTAAGCAACTCAAAGGAGATGATTGAGGAAGTGATGTAACACAGGATTGGTTGTGTTAGAAATGTCCCTAGTTTGAAATACAATCAGCAAAAGTTAACAAAAAAGACAAATTTTGTTTTCACAAACATTCCATTCACAAATTACCAAACAGTCTGTAGCAGTTGAGACATGGGTATTTTTGAAGCCCACGAGACCCAGTGTTTCACTTCCTGTCTTGTTTCTTTTTAATCATGCTTTCCTTTTCCTTTCTTCTGTTTCATTCCGTTTTCCGTGACCTCCGATGTCTTGCTGGTGCCATTGGAGATGCCGTTCACGAATGACACTGTTTCATGGAAATTAATTTTCGTACATAAACAGTCACATTCATGTGGAAATTTTTCAAAAGACACAAAAATCCTTTCCGCTCGAGTTTCATGAATGAAGCAAATTGCTTCAAGATGCCATTCAGTTCACGCTTTTTTGCTTAAGTGAACGCTATTAAAGATCAATCACTGAATATGAAATGTTCTGGATGTACTGTATCACCAACATTTGTGACCATCTGATCCCCAAAGGGTATACCCTTCCAAACCCTTTGACCCCTTCCACATCCCCCTAAGCTCTCCTAACCTTTCCTCCCCTTTCCTCAAATCCCCTCATCCTTCTTCTGTTTTTGGGTTTTTTCTTGTTCAAGCCTCAAAATGCACAACAATTATAAAGTGGAGAAGTTCTTGACAATGGTTCTCAACCTTTATCATTTCAGATGATCCACCTTAATTTCCTCACACTGGTGTTAATGCAACATATGAGCAAAACGAGAAATACATGAACTCATAAAATGTATACTTTGCAAATTAAAGGGATAATTCACTTCACTTCAAACGTGAAAACTGTCATCATGTCATCACCTTTAAATTGTTCCAAACCTGTATGAGTTTCTTTCTTCTGTTAAACACAAAAGAAGATATTTTGAAAAATTTTGGTAACCAAACCATTGTTGGTCCACACTGACTTCCATAGTATGGAAAGAAATACTATGGAAGTCAAGGGACCAGAAACCCACCTTCAAATGATGACAAAATTTTCATTTTTGGGTGAACTACCCATTAAGTAGCTTTGGATAAAAGCATGAAAAACACAAAAACATGATGTCCTATTGATAAATTGTTCAATTTCTTGTTCAATTCTACAATATATTTTGGCCTCATTTTAGGTTTAGGCTTAATATAGGCTTAGCCTTAGGTTAGCATTAGGACTTCAGGCTTTGGCTTAGTCTATAATAATCTCAAGTGGCTTAATTTGACAACAATAGAAGTAATTTAGTTATTTAGATATATTTAGGTCTGCTAAATCAATGGATATGTGTGTGGGTATACTCACACTGTCCACCAGGAACCCACTTGATGCCGATCCACCACAGGATGAACATTGTGCAGTGGTGATAGACGTGCAGGAAGCTGACCTGGTTAAACTTCTTCCTCATGATGAAGAACACTGTGTCCAGAAACTCCACCCCCTTAGAGATGTAGTACCACCATAGCGCTGACGCTATCTGCAGAAACACCGCCGGTATCCACAAAATTACAATTTTGCTCACCAAGAAATGTTCTGTTTGGTTGATGCTGTTTTACCTCAATAATTTAAACACAATGATTTACTGTATTCAACCGATGCAACTGTAACTGGATGTACTATGCATATCGTAGTAGACATTTGAGAAAAATACACCAGATTGTACATTTATAGACTCAAGAAATGTATTTTAGAGAGAATGAATGATCAATAATGTTTGTTATTTATAATGTAGTAATTATAACTGATTATTACATTCTTCATTCATTACATGGAAATTTCAAAGTCAGAGTGTATTTATTTTTTTTTACAAAAAAAGCAGAATTGCAAGAAATAAAGTCCAAATTGTGAGGTATCAACTCAGAATTGCAAGGGGCACAATGTCATTATTGTGAGAGAAAAAGGTGCAATTAAGCTATTTAAATTGTTTTATTCTATGACAGAAACGGGCTTCCATAGAATTGTGTACCTTGAGCTAAGTGAACTAATAAGCAATCCATGTAAGTTTGGTAGATAATAATTTTCCATACACCATTTTAAGAGGGATGAGGAGTGTTTTTGTACCATCTGAATAATAGTGAGGTATTTCTTCCACCACAGGTACTTCTGGATCTTTGGTCCAAACGCTGCCAAGCCATAGTAGCCATACATCAGCACATGAATGCCTGAATTAATCATAGCGCCAAAGAAAGCTGTGAAGAGGGAAGGAGATTTAGTTGGATATAACATCAAAAATATGTTGGTCCAACAATCTATCTATCTATCTATCTATCTATCTATCTATCTATCTATCTATCTATCTATCTATCTATCTATCTATCTATCTATCTATCTATCTCTGTCATTAGATCTATCGTTTGTTCTGTCATTTTGTTCTTCTTTTTTTCTTTCTTTCTTTGCATCCATCCATTCAACTGTCATTTGATCTATTGTTTGTTCTGTCGTTTTATCTATTGTTTCTGTCATTTTATCTATTTGTTTTGTCTTTCTTTCTTTTTTTCTTTCTTTCTTTGCATCCATCCATTCAACTGTCATTTGATCTATTGTTTGTTCTGTCGTTTTATCTATTGTTTCTGTCATTTTATCTATTTGTTTTGTCTTTCTTTCTTTTTTTCTTTCTTTGCATTCATCCATTCATCCAACTCTGTAATTCCATCTATTGTTTGTTCTGTCTTTTGGTCTGTTTGCTTTGTTTTTCTTTCTTTCTTTGTCATTTTGTCTGTTTGTTTTGTCTTTCTTTCTTTTTTTCTTTCTTTCTTTGCATCCATCCATGCAACTGTCTGTCGTTCAATCTATTGTTTGTTCTGTCGTTTTATCTATTGTTTCTGTCGTTTTGTCTGTTTATTTTGTTTTCTTTCTTTCTTGTTTTCCTTTCATCCATCCATCCATCCATCCATCCATTCTGTCATTTTATCTATTGTTTCTTTCGTTTTGTCTCTGTTTTTTTTTCTTTCTTTCCATCCATCCAACTGTCTGTCATTTGATCTATCATTTGTTCTGTCATTTTATGTTCTGTCTGTCTCTCTGTCATTGTCAAGTATAAAAACAGCTATGTGTGATCTGTGAACCCCCATAACCATTGAAGCCTTGATCAAGACATACAACCTAAGCTTTGCTGAAGTCACTTTGGATATAGGTATAAAATTATTCATTGCATTTAATTTGCCATTTAGGTATACTGGTTGCAAGAGCCATATGAATGGAGGCGTGGCCTACAGGTGGGGAGACTCCTGACCTCATCTCTGTCCTCGTGTCACCAGGGAAACCAAGCTTGTCAATGAGGGTGCCAATGCATGCCAAGACAACAGCATGAGGGAACTCTAACCGACGTCAGTGAAAGCGAATCCAGGGATTCTGCGTTCCGGCCTCCTGATTACAGTTAAGCCTCGCTCTCACAGAGCACTACTCAACTTTCTCCCTGTTCCCCACAACTGTACCCTCTGAGGTGCTAATGGTCTACAAGATCATGGCTTCAATCTGGAGTTTTTGATAGGGTTAGTCTGTGTATAATTCGCTTTATATAAAAACATTAGCATGGTGTGTCTTCAATTAAGTAAACGTGTTTAAGGGAAGACAGTGTATTTCTTACCCTGACTTCATTGACGTCATTGGAGTAGTTCACGGGCTGGCAGAGGTAGCTGTATCCTGCCGATCTGGAGCCCAGAAGCAGCTAGAGGCAAAGACACATTATTCATTATTATTATTTTGTGCTCATGGAAAGGTTAATGGCCACAAAAGGTTAATTTGCCAGTTTATTCCTTATGCTTTGGGAAAACATAATCTGCACAGTTCTGTTTCCCTTCATAGCATGTATTTTTGTTTGTGCATGTAAAAGTTCGACTTGCGAAACAAGCAACAGACTGTCTGTGTAAGAAGTAAAATGTGTCACTTTTTTATTTAACCAGTGATCTTGTGCCAAACGTCTGTGACCTGTCTGCGGTCTGTCTGTGGTACAGTATTGCACATGTTGAGCTGAAATCACTGCTATTTTACTATTGCTATTTTTTTTTACACAGTGAGCACTTTAAAAACCTGATAATGCTAAAATGATATTGCATAATATGAATATCAGGCAGGATTGTTGCATATGTGGGAAGTTGACAAGTCCTGCAGTTCATTATTATTATTTTATATTATGTTAGATTTTGAACAGTATTTTATAATACATTTTTTTTATCAAAGAAATATTTGTATTTTAAACATTCGTAAATTATATATATATATAATCCTATATATGTATATATAGTAATATATAAATATATATATAATTTACAAATATTTTACATATATATATATACATATATATATATATATGTACCATGCAAAATCTTGTAGTTATATTTTTATATTTGTTATTTAATATTATTATATTTTGAACAGTATTTTATCATTCTTTTTTAACAAATAAATATTTTTGTTTTTAAATATTTGCAAATTATATGTACACTTATGTATATAGATACTGTGTACATATATAATTTACAAATATGTCTTGTTTTAAAATTAAACCACACTACATTTAGTTAAGATTTCTGCTCAAAAATGCCAATAAAATTGATTTTGCACATAAATATATGCAAACAACAATTTGCCAATAGCAAAAGAAAAATAACTGAATAAAAAAAAAACTGAAGATATGGTACTTTTGCTTTTGTGAGTATATTTATCTTGTTTTAAGGCTGTTTAAATATCTGTATACAGGAGAACAAGAGGAAAAATACTGAAGGAAATTAGTTTTTGCAGTATATATTTACGCAAGGAACACAAACACATAAGAACGCTGTGATTTCAGTCTTCATAGTGTGAAGTTTGAAAAACTTGTAATGCGTAATGCGGACTTAATTACATTTTTTACCATACATATTGTAGTGCAACTGTATTTAGGAAGAATCCTGTCATACCAATACTATTTTCTGGTACCATGATACTTCCAAGCAACTATGCTTGTTGCGGCCTCTATAAACATGATTGGCCCTACTAGATTCAAATGGATTGACAAGGAGATCAGCAGACCTCTTTGCAGATGTAGAAGTTAAGCAGCACCATGCTGAAGTTGTACACAATGAGGGTTTTTCTGAGCTGAAAAGGCTCCCGGTTCTGCATGTAAAGGGGTCCGACCCAGAGGAAGAGCAAGTAGAGAACGCTGATCCCCAGGGTGGGGAGCGGAGATGACATCATCGGCCATTCCTCCACGCGCTTATCTGAGATTTAAACACACGAAACCCAATTCGATTCGGAATATTTAGCTATTTTTATTTTCTTCAAAATATAAAAATACACATACCTGCTATGGTAAGGCTCCATTTATAAAACTCTACAGAGTCATTCATAAAGTGAATGACTGTCTCCATGGCTCTAGTTCTAAGATGATTATCCTGTGAAGGAACAAACAGAATAGAAGCATTTTTAAAGTGCTCGCCTTAGTCTTCTCCTTGCACAATATGAAAACTATTCCTTTAGGACAGTCGGTCTGACAATACAAACATCATTTCACAAGACTGTAAATATTAGATTTTGATTACTCATCACACTGTGCCACATAACTGTGCTGTAATAAGACACTGTTACACAATAACTGAGCTAAAATGTAGGTAACAGCATGCTAAATATGTATCCTTTTGTGTGTGTTTTTTCCAGATTTATTGCGCCGAAAGGCGAACCCAAGAATATAGTGACAGATGTGTACGTGTATTACTGAGAGTCACTATTTTAAATCAGCAACTAAACCACATTCCAAACCTGAGCGCAAGGTAAGCAGAATTAATATAAGTCACAGTCCACCAGTGTCATAACATAATCAGCCCGTCTTCCACGGCCCTGCTGACGCCCGTGCATTATTTAGCAGCCCTATCGTTTTGCACTGAGACAAACGGAAGGAAAACAGGATAGCTGTATACGGTCCCAAATTTAGCACACAAGCAAAAGTGTAATCTTTGCTAAAAATACTTGGGGTAACATCAGGTTAAACTTGATTGAAATTTTTAAGAGCTTTGTGGAAGAAAATAGTCAAACAAATGATGCAAAGTATGCTTATGCAAATGTCTCAATATCATTGCATTAGATCGAATATATCAAATTAAGTGTCTTTTTCATCATTTTTGCTCAATATCTTTGAATAAGCAGGTTTTGGTGATTTTTAAGTGGATCTTTAAGGTCAGTTTTCCTCAAATTGACACTTTATCCCAGCAGAGTAACAACAGATGTAATGTATTCAACACAAATGAAATATACGAGGCACAAACCACAAACAAACACAGTCACACAATACTTACGTCTTCATTTTCAGTATAGGGGTGACCGGGGCTAGTTGTCACAATGTAATAATCTCTTAAAGTCTTAAATTGTGATTTTTTTTAATGAGTCTGTCTTCCAAACTAAGATTCCAACATTATACTTTTGTTAAATCTAACAAGTGTACATAATAAAAATGCACTAAAATGCATTCAGATAAGAGTTAACTATATAATGAAGGCATATTTGAACTGAAGCTTGAACTGTGTTCTCAGGACGAGAGGGTTTTTTTAGGTTGGTTCAGGTCATCACATTTATATTGAGGCAAGTTGTCACGTGTTTAATGTTGTTGTTGTTGTTGTTGTTTTCTTTACACAATTTATTAATTGCACTTTCTGTTGACCAAAACGTTGGTTTGGTATTTTCACGATTTTGCATTTCCTACTTGTTTCACAGCTAAAAAGTCAATAATTGGCTGTTTAATGGCAGTTTGTACCCCATATGCACTCTTAAAAATAAAGGTGCTTCACGATGCAATAGAAGAACCTTTTTGTCTAAATGGTTCCATAAAGAACCTTTAACATCTGAAGAACCTTTCTGTTTCACAAAAGGGTCTTTGTGGCGAAATAAGGTTCTTCAGATTACAAAAACGCAAGAAAGAGATGGTTCTTTAAAGAACCTTTGACTGAATGGTTCTTTGTGGAACCAACAATGGTTCTTCTATGGCATCGCTTGAAGAACCTTTTGAAGCACCTTTATTTTTAAGAGTGTAGTGTGACAACGTGCCCCACTATTGTGTATTGTGTGTGTTTTTCTGGACAGTAACATTGGACATGTTCAACAGATTTCTTTCTTATCCTAAGACTAAGGTTTGTGCATATAGAATTTGACACAAATAAACCCCACATAGAATAACATCATTAGCCCTGGCTTACTCAATACACTTTCAGAAAAAAAAAAAGTACAAAAGCTGTCACTGAGTACCCTTTCAAAAGATACACATTTGCAACTTTTTTGCTCCTAAAGGGTGCATATATCTACTTAGAAAGTCCATATTAGTTCCTTTCAAAAAGATACTGTCCCGGTGACAGCTCTTGTCCCTTTTTTCTAAGATTGTATGTTGTTTTAGAATTTAAACCCTAACAAACTACTTTGTTACTAGTAGTACATGCTTAATACTTCTTAGTTTGATATTTTGTAGCTAATGCAATGACAATCAGACCATTTAGATCAAGTCTGCAACTATGTTTTGAGGCCACTTAACGTGCATAAATGATTCTGCACTATAAAACGGAAGAGATGTGGCTGTTAAAATAAGCATGTCGACACACAGTGCAAAGTTCCTATGCGTCCCCGCTGAAGACAAAAGCCTCCGTGCGCGTGTGTCAGCAGGTTTCACCAGCATTTGTCAGTCAGGCTTTAATTCCTTTTGATCTACGAGCTTAAAGTGTAAGTACAAATGCCCATCAACCCACATCTGAGGCCGCAGCACTCAGAGGGATGATCGCCATGAAGGTTATCACCACCAGATGCTCCAACTACAAGCTACTGAGGTCTAAAACTTTCCCAGAAACTCATAAGAAAAAAATCATAAGTTGCAACTGTCCATCTGTACCAAACAGTCAATTGTTAAGAGCAAACAAACTGAGCATATGTGACCCTGGACCACAAAATTGAGATTTCTACATCATCTGAAAGCTGAATAAATAAGCTTTCCATTGATGTATGGTTTGTTAGGACAATATTTGGCTGAGATACAACTATTTGAAAATCTTAGATAATGCTCTACTGTTGATTAATATATGTTTAATAAATAATATATTGTTTATTAGGTTAAACCAACCATTTCTGCCAACAATGAGTTTCCATGTTTACTATATATCACTTTTGAGATTAATGTTCCTTTACAGCTTCCTCAGATCAGTACATTGGGTTCTGGGTTCTTTAAAAGCATTAGTACAAGATGGTTTACTGAAGAACTAATATAAAGCTATTTGTGCATCTCTCAAATATTCGCCTGTTATATCAAACACTAAAACCTTTATTTTAAACCTGCAGACAAACTTAAACGCTTTCAACAAGTTGCTACTGAATGGTTCCGTTGGGGAACATGACTAATCTCCATTAAAGCGATTTAACTGGATCTGACATTTTGCAGTAAACTGTCATTTGCATTGAAATGCATGCACATTTCCAAGTCAAATAGATTGAAGTCTGCTACCGATGCAGAAAAATACACTCTTGACACACACAGTCTTACCTTGCGAGCGCGTGCCTATGCCGACATCAGGTGCGGTGCAGCCCAGGTCAAATATGCGAGTGAATAAATGTCTGGATTTAAATCTACAGTGTGCGTTTAAACACATCAACTCCGCAGGTTTGGCAATAATTACGCGAAGGCAAACTGAATGTAACTAACGGGACTGGAGCATATGAGGCAAACGCATCTGATCAGAGTGTCTGACACTGACTGGACACCGGTCTGTCCGGCACTGAGCATGCGCAGTTGCGCCATGTGGGGCTTGTGCCCGTGCGCTCGGATAACTCCTTTGTTTAGGCGTTAAAGCGCAAATCTTATCCGGCGGGTGTCAACAGACGCATGAGCAGCACTTATCTTAACATAACGTTTATCTGTTTGGGACGCACCAAAAATATTTCGAATACACACACACACACACACACAAGGTTTAATTGAATACATATTTTTTTGTTTGATCATTATATTATTTTGTAGCCTATTCCATTTGTATAAATATAAATTTGTATAAATATCATTTCATTTATTATTATTATTATTATACATAGATAGCCTACATATTTTTCAACATGATTATAGTGTAACGTTTAATGCAATATTTTAATAAATTACATAGTTTATTCACATCATTGTTATATTATTTGTACTCAATTTGTATAAACATAATTGTTTTCATATTTAATAATTTATATATAATAATTATGATATTATTATATTATTCCGGTATTATTTTATACATATTTTAAACATAATTGTACCGTTCTGTAATTTTTTTTAAATAAAATACATGTTTCATCCAGGTTTGATATATTATTCTTTACTTTATTTGTATAAATATAACTGCTTTCATATTTAATAATTTATTATCTAATTATTATATTAGGCTATAATGTATTATTATCTAATTATTATTTTGAATACATATTTTTCAACATCATTGTTTTAGAAAATACACGATTTATGCAGGTTTAATCATTACATTATATTAATCTGTACTTAATTTGTATAACCAATTTTTATATTTAATATTTTCATATCTAATAATTATAATATGATAAAATATAATATTATTATATTATTTAGTTCTGCATCTTATTTTATACAGGCATGTAGTCATTTTATGGTTATATTAAATAATTTAATGCAGTGATTTTTTTTTCTCTGGCAGGAATATTATTCTGTATTCAATTTTTATAAATGTAATTGTTTTCATATTTAATACTTCATATACAATTAATATATTTTTTTATTTACATTATAGTAATATATTATGCTCTACATCACATTGTATACATCACACATTGGCATACAATGATTTTCATTAATATGTTATATTGTATAATATAATGTTACGTAATGGTAATTTCTTCCACTGATAGGCCCTCTCTCAGTCTCAATTAAATCTCCAAATCGATACATACTGAGGGATAACCTGTTGCTGAGAATATTTTATCCCACTGCGAGAACACAATGCAGACACAAGGTGGCAACACACCCTAGAAAACAATTTCACATATGGGGGGGGGACAGTAGACTGAAATCATATTTTCTTGTAAAACGTACTCCAATAGTCTTTGTTTTATTTACCTTATTTTACAGTGTAACTACATGGTAATCTAAACATCAATCAAAAACATCAAAATAAATGTTTTTATGCAGACACGTGAATCATTATTGTATGAAAACATAAAAAATTATGAATTGTTAAATACTGTGCATTATGAAACAATATATGTTTCATATAGGCTATGTTCTTTTTTTAATCATGTTGCATGTTTATTTCAACTAGTGGAGTCCAATTATCTCGGAAATTAAAAGGTTATTTTTTATTTATGAACCTATTTTTACTGTCCGATTAAATAATGGCTCAAGATATTGCTCATGAGCTACTGTTGTCCCATTTGTCCTTTTAGATCTCACTAGCGCTCCCACCACGCACACTTGATGCAAAAATCTCTGTATTAGAGTTAATCTTAATTTAAAGCGGCCACGAACTAACTTTTTTATTATTATTTGGTACTGTTCTCTAAGGTCCACTTATAATGTTATCAAGATTTTTACATCAAAAAATGATTTAGAAATAGGCAATTTTCTGTCCTGTTTTGACCCCCCTCATCAGAACGCTCCGTTTGTATAGGCGTGACGGATTGTAGACTCGGAAGTAAACTCCCACTGCTATGACTGGCTAATGATAAGGACTGCTGTAATTTAAGTTAAAAACACATTAATACTCAGTATATATTTAACGATCTGTATAACAGACAAAGCAATAGAGATAACATAATCGGGACGTCCTGGCCTAATGGTTAGAGAATCGGACTCGTAACCCAAAGGCAGGGATTGTAGGTGGGGGGAGTGAATGTACAGCGCTCTCTTCCACCTTCAATACCACGACTGAGGTGCCCTTGAGCAAGGCACCGAACCCCCTCGGGCTCCCCGGGCGCCACAGCAAAAAATGGCTGCCCACTGCTCCGGGTGTGTGTTCACGGTGTGTGTGTGTTCACGGTGTGTGTGTGCACTTTGGATGGGATAAATGCAGAGCACTAATTCGTAGTATGGGTCACCATACTTGGCCACATGTCACTTCCATTGATTCCCATTGATTCCATTGATAATAAAAATAGTTACTCACACTTGTGTGGTGCGACATTACTGTCAAATCCAATATAGTCGGCACAGCATCGTCCTTCAGTTTCAATCTTTCTGAAAATTGTGCATCGAAAAGAATCCGTGGTAAAATGAAGTGAACAATGAACCAAGTTCTTACTGATGCAGTCTGGAACTTCGTTAAAAATAAGGTTAATCAAATAAAATTAATCGTTTGATTTCTGCGTAGACCTGCGTTTGCCTCTCGTCATTTCTCTTTATGTTTGTGTGAATTGGTGGGCGGGGTTAAACAGACAGCCATATAGAAGCAGGCATTGATCTTCTGCAGAAGCTGTGTTTAGCCACACTATTACGGCATAAAGTGGCACATTCCACAAGCTGTCATTTTGGCGGATTGGCTTCAGTATAAGCTGTTTTTAGACTAACAAGAAAGTTTTGAGTTCTGAAACTTACAGAATGTCTTATAGCACAAAGACCTCTTATCAAACTCAATCAAGATAATTTTGATTTCTCAATTCATGAATCCCTTTAAAGGCGAAGTTATGACCTAGTCTTCTGAGCGAGGTGTGCAATGAAAATCTGTGTGTGCAGATGTTGAGGTGAGGAGCCAGCAGGTTGAGGGCTAATTGCATGACGGCTCAGCTCTGTTATTGAGTGTTTTTAGAGGCTCACAGGTGTTCGGTTAGCAGTGGTTGGTCTGTGATCATTCTCAGCGGGCCGCGGCGCTGCAGGAGCAGATGTGCAGTGCTTGAGAGAAGCAGGAAGTGATGAAGGAGTTCAGGCTCACCTCACACATCATCTCACCTGTGTGTCACACTGACAGCTGAACAACAGCAGTGCAACACAACACTGTACTGTACAAAACACTACACAAGTTTGCAGTATTTCATGCACAGTACGTTTGTCTTTCATTTTTCCACAGTACAGTTCTTGCTTCCTCGCTTTTATATTTTTGTACATTTTAATTACAATATTGGTCAGACGTTTGGGGTCTTTTTGAAAGAAATTAATACTTTTATTCTGCAAGGATGCATTCAATTGATTAAATGTGACAGTAAAGTTAGGGTGTATGTTTGATTTAGACATTGGTTAGGACATAACCGCAGACAAACATACTCAGGTGAGGTAACAGGTTTACTGTTAACTAGTGAAATAAATCAGAATACATAGGAATCATTGTGCATTATGATCGAGTTTGTAGCTTACTTCACTATGTTTTAATAGCTTGACCTCTGCAGTTCAGTTGGTGAAAGCTCAAATAAGCTAAAAGCATTCAGTCATCTCATACCATTGAAGTGAACGTTAAATTTATCAGTATATATTGTAATAAATATTTAAGAAATTGTATCTGATTGTATTAGTCTAGTGCAGGGGTAGGCAAGTTCAGTCCTAGAGAGCCGCAGTCCTGCGGAGTTCAGCTCCAACCCTGGAAAGGGGAAAAGAAAAAAAGAAAAATAAATAAATAAATAAAAACCTCACCCGTCTATAGCCTTAGTAATCCTGAAGAGATTGATTAGCTTGTTCAGGTGTGTTTGATTAGGGTTGGAGCTGAACTCTGCAGGACTGCGGCTCTCTAGGACCGAACTTGCCTACCCCTGCTCTAGTGACACTCAATGTAAAAGAGCAAATGGGAGAAGCAGATAAGCAAAAAACACCACATTTATGATGTTACCGACTTTGTTCATCAAAGAATTCTGAAAATAAATGTTTCAGTTTCCACAAAAATAATAAGCAATATTAAACAGTTTTCAGCCTTGATAAAAGAAAGAAATGTTTCTTAAGTAGCAAATCAGCCTATGATGATTTCTGAAGGATCATGTTACACTGAAGACTCGGGTAATGATGCTGAAAATTCAGCAATGCATTTGTCACGGTCTGCTCAGAGACACGAAGGCCGAGGATCCAATTGCAGCTCTTTATTGAAGGATAATCCAAAATCCATAGTCCATAAACAAGCATAAGGTCATGCACAGGGGCGTCAGTCCAAACTAAATACAAACAGGGCAAAACAACCACGACAAAGGAACCAGAATTTGAGAGCCAAGAAAAACAGTGTGACATTAACAAGACTAATGCCGAGTTCACACTGCACGATTTTAGCCCGATTTTTCACTCGCCGACAAATGCCTGAAATCGGAAGCAAATCGGTGCTCGTTCATGCGAGTGACAATCACGCAGTGTGAGTTTATCAAAGAATTCTGAGGGAATCGCCGACATGACGCCCGTGAAATATTTGGTATGCTAAATATCTGGAGCTGTCGGCGATTCACAATCACGCTGTGTGAAATGAGTTCTGACTGAAAAACACATCGGCGATGACCTACAGCCAATGAGAGACCAAGATACAGGGCAGCGGGAAGTTCGGGGAGGAGTTATATGAAACGTAGTTTGAGGACCAGTGTTGACATAATCCGCGATTGCCGCTGGTTGTTTTTTATGTCAGCAGGTTGAAGCAACCCCAATAACGTGATATTTAGGCCCTGGAATGTGAATTGTACCACGAGAACCCCGCCAAAAAAAAATTGTATTTTGTTATATTATATTTTGAGTAGTAATTGGGCGGGTTTTGTAGCGAAAACCTGGCAACCCTGCACTAGACAGAGCTGTCGGAGATTCTTCCTATTGTAAAGTCATGCAGTGTGTAACCTCCTGTCGTCGTTCCATCGTGCAGTGTGAACACAGCAGGAACTGAATGCTAGCCCAGATAGTCGTTCAGTGTGAACACAGCAGCAACTGAATGCTAGCCCAGATAGTCGTTCAGTGTGAACACAGCAGCAACTGAATGCTAGCCCAGATAGTCGTTCAGTGTGAAACCAACAGTGATGCGACGTCTTTGAAAATCGTGCAGTGTGAACTCGGCATAATGCAGAGTTCACACTGTACGATTTTAGCCCGATTTTTCACTTGCCGACAGGTTTTGCAAAATCACAGTGTGAATTATCGAAGACGCGATCGGAGGGAATCGCCGACGCCCGCAAAATAATAGCATGCTAAATATCTGGAGCTGTCGGCGATTCACAATCACGCTGTGTGCAATGATTTCTGACTGAAAACTACATCGGCGATGACCTACAGCCAATGAGAAACCAAGATACAGGGCAGAGGGGAGTTCGGGGAGGAGTTATAGACCAGAATATCAGTATTTTAATTGATATATGAACAATTATATCATACAGAAACAAGCACAAACATTTGCTTGACCAGCCACAATATCAGCATAACAGTTACCGCAAAATGATTTACCTCCAACTCACTTTGCAGAACACCCAATCCCTGTTCCCTGCATCTCCCTCCTGCATAATCTATTTTTCTTTTTCTCCTTGTAGCTGGAAATCAGTTCACAGACAATTTGCAGGCTATATATTTATTTTTTTTATTATTTTTTTTGTAATAATTCCAGTCTCGCTCGAGAACTCCAGTCTGACACACGTGGGTTCTCACGTTACTCATCACCTCTCGCGTGTGTTTTGTTGTGACCAGACAGAGCTGTCGGCGATTCTTCCTATTGTGAAGTCGTGCAATGTGAAACCCCCTGTCGCCGATCCATCGTGCAATATGAACACAGCAGCAACTGAATGCTACCCCAGATAGTCATGCAGTGTGAAAACAATGGCGATCTGACGAGTTTGAAAATCATGCAGTGTGAACTCGGCATAAGTGATGAATCAGAGAAAAACCAGGCTTTAAATAGGGTGAGACTGATGAGGTAACAAGACACAGGTAAATGCAATCAATGATCAAGAGTCCAGGCAAAGGATTATGGGCAATGTAGTTTTGAGGGAGTGACAAAAGTTTGAGGTGGAGTGCCCTCTGGAGGAGCTCATGGGCACTCCAGCTGGTGATCATTTTAAAATATATTTAACTAGAAAAAAGTTATTTGAAGTTGTAATAATATTTCACAATATTGCTGTTTTTACTGTATTTTTGATCAAATAAATGCAACCTTGGTTAGCATAAATGACTTCTTTCAAAAACATTTATAAAACATCCTCTATTTCTTTCTTTCTTTCTTTCTTTCTTTCTTTCTTTCTCTCTCAGATTCATTCAGTTAAGTCAGTGAAGCTGTTTCTCACTTTATGTCTGTGTTGAGATTTCTAGGACATAAATTCAACATCTGTGCTTTCCGAGTCATCTGCAACTATTGCTCACTAACACTGGGATAGAAATGCATTACATGCAGTCATAAATTAATGAATAACGACTGCATGTGTGTTTATGCACAGCAGTGGAAAGAAACAAACAGCATGTTGCAAATGACATGATGTAAATATTTTTTTTAGCAAAAATCAGGAATCAATTTTAAAATGTAATTGATTCCTGTGATTGCAAAGCTGAATTTTTTAGCTGCCATTACTCCAAAAAATAATGTTCAGATATTCATTATTCATTATTTCCTTAGTATCTCCTGGATACACATGCATACAAAAACACACACCTGCAAGTTATTTTGAAGTGACTATTGCATGCGAAAAGTTCATATTTTGTAGCTTCATCCAGACACACACATGTCCAGATAATAATGCGGGTATGGAGTCTTTCCTGAATGTGAGTTGAGGTCCGTTTGTCTGTTGTCTGGTTCTCATTCACAAACTGATTTCATTTTGTGTCGCTAAGGGCTTTTCCCTCTCCATTTTATAAAGCTTAACTGAGATCATCCAAACAAACCAAAGGATTCTCACATTTCAGCTCTTGGGAGTCTAATATGTGTCTGGTGTTTTAAAGTGAGATGAAAAAGAGAGAAGGGCTGTTTTGATTATACAGAGCAGAGGTGATGAGTCTCCTGAAAGCAATGTTGATTTGTTTAGTATGTGCACTCCATTAAATAGAAGCTGTTCTGTATGTATCCTGCTCCAGAATCAAACGCTCAAGGTCACGACTGACATATTGGAAATGGAAAGAACCCCTGGATGGCACAAGGGAGGAAAAGGAACACAGAACACAGAGTGAGCGATAATGAGAGTTTCATTGTGAGAGAGAACAGTCTGGTGATGTAGCGCAGTAGACTGGCTCCGTTTCAAGTCAACCCAAAACATGTGTATACATGTAAAAATACTTCCTTAAAGGAGACATATTATGCCCCTTTTTACAATATGTAATATAAGTCTCTGGTGTCCCCAGAACTGAAGTTTCAGCTCAAAATACTCCACAGATCATGTCTTATATAATTTTGAAAATGCCTATTCTGAGTGGAAGCAGAAACACACTATTTTTTGGGCCTGTCTCTTTAAATGCAAATGAGCTGCTGCTGAAATCTGAAATTTACAGATTAAGGGGTGGTAATATTATAATGAGATCCCTTTGCAATGTCACCAAGGGAGCGAAATTAGACAAGAAAAAGGCTTACCAGAACAAAGTTACTGGGTTAATCTTTTTCACGTTTCATTGGTTGGTAGATGCACCGGGGACCTGATTATCACACTTAAAACCTGAAAAAGTCAGATTTTCATGATATGTCACCTTTAAATTACAAAACAACCAAGTTTATGTATGCACACACACACTTTAACTTGGTTGTGTTGTACTTTAAGGATGTATTTAAAAAAAAAAAAGGAGGAATCATTGTAACTAATACTGATTTTGTAGTAAATTGATTTTAATAGAAATTTAATCAACTTAAAAAATGTAAATGTTTCCTTGGCAACAAACTAAATTTACATTTAAAATACTAAAATGAATGAAACTGAAATAAAAACTAATTTAAAGCTAAATAAAAAATATAAAAAAACAAATAAAAATAAAAGCACATAACAAAATTACAAATACATAAATTAAAATAAAAAATATAAAAAAACCAATTCAAAATATTAATAAATTCTGTAATATTTAAATAATACTAAAATGACATTGACAAGGATGTATCAGACTTTCAGGTATTTTATCTAGTTAAGTTCAGACTTTTAACCTATTATTTAGGCCTTGATTTTTTAACACATTGGCAAGATAATCATAATAGCCTAAATAATGCATAGTAACCCTTCCTCCAGTAAAAAGTCCATCCTTTTTTGTCCTCTCACATCAAAATCCACCGATATATTTTTTAAAATATTTTTGTTTGTTAACGGTACTTGACCTGTGCATATGTCTCTCCTGAGCTAGAAGAGATGACTTTTTCACTGGAGAAAGCAAAGTTATAAATTATGGATATGAACTTAAAAACGTTTTAATGGATTAATCTCTTATTTTAAAAACACACAACTTTTCAATTCACAAGACATTAATTGATGGACTGGAGTCATGTGTATTACTTGTGTAATATTGTGATGTTTTTATCAGCTGTTTGGACTCTCATTCTGACGGCACCCATTCACTACAGAGCATGCACTGGTGAGCAGGTGATGTAATGCTTAATTTCTCCAAATCTATTCCCATGAAGAAACAAACTCATCTACATCTTGGATGACCTAAGGGCGAGTATATTTTTCAGCAAATATTCATTTCTGGGTGACCTATTTTTTATTTTATTAAATATACAGTATATATATGATGGATACATGAAATGTACTACATAACAATGTCCCAGGTGAGTGTGTGAGTGTGTGTGTGACTAAAACTGTGCAGTGAGGTTTGGATTGACTGTGTGATGTGCCTACAAAAGTGACGAAGCCATGTGTGCATGTGAAGTTTAACTCAGTCAAGATGTGAATGGTTCTCATTCTCACACTGTTATAAAGCGCTCACATGTGACAGCATGTATCACTGGTTATCTCATGCTTTGTTTTACCTGGGTAAGTGTGAGACTGTGAGTGTCTATGAGAGAGAAAGAGAGACATTTAGCTTGAACGAAGCTTTGATAAAAACGGTACTTGCCCAATATGATAGTTTCTACTGTGCATTGTGTATTTTTAACCAATGTACCTAGATCAAAAGTTTGCAAGTGAATGTTAGTGTGAATGCATGCATGTGTGTTTATGTCCAGAGCAGTGTTCTGATTGGACAAAGACATTGTGGCTTACAGCTCATTGTTATTTCAGCTGGAACGAGAGCTCTTTTTTCCAGGTTTTTATTGGTTGTAAAAGCACATTAGTGTGTGTAAGATTGCAAATGTGCTGAACATGGGTCAGAAGAAGGGTGCAACCGGTGTCACACATATGCAGCAAAACCACTCGAGTCCTTAAATGAACTCAGAAAAGGACACACCCTCAGACACAGGCTGGAACATGTGAACGAGAGACACTCTATTTATCCAGTCTGTGTTTCTCTTGTTTTCTTTTATCTCCTTTTTCTTTCTATCTATCCCTAAACTCAGTTTCTATTGCAGTTGCTTTATTTGCATGAGAAAAAATTGCATTTGTGTTGCCAAAGAGTGTTTACAGCTTAGCTGTGTGCAATGAGAAATGGAGCAAAATAAAATGAAAATAAATTGTTAAAAAAAGCAGCAGTCCAAATGCAGCAAGCAAGTACAGTTACATTAAAATGTAAATATATTGAAAAAGAATGAAACAGAAATAAACAGAAAAGGTCAAATAAAGTGAAATAACAAGTGTAGAATTTGAAAACAAAGTGAAATAACAGTACAGTACAAATGCAATAACCCAGTAATATTTGCAAACAATCTAAATAATGCAAAATAAAATAACCTAATACACTAAGAAAGTAATCATTACAAGCAATCATAAGTATATTAAAATAAGCAAAAGTCCAAATGCATTACATATACATCATTATCATATAAAAAAATTCAGCAAGAGAAATGTAACAAGTTATGTTAAGTACAAATGCAGTGAACAAGTAATATCTAATAAAAAATATACAAAATAAAATAAGCTAATGCACTAAAAAAGTAATCATTAAAAGTATCATAAATATGTTTAAAAGTCCAAATGCAGTAAAAATTCAAAAATGAATAAAAAATAAATTTGAAAATAAGGAATGGAACAGAAGAAGTGAAATAAATTTAAAAAAAATTCAATAACATCAAATTAAATAACAATGTGCAAATGGAGTAAATTAAAATGAGAATAACTTAAATTTAAAAAATAAATAAATAATAGGCTACAAATGCAGTAAACAAGTAGTATTAGCAAACAAAAAAGATAATGCAATATAAAACAATCTAATACACTAAGAAAGTAACAATTAATTTAATTCATTTGAACATAATCCTTCTAATTGAGTTTAAGCATCTCTTTCTCTCTGTGATTTTATTTTGTTCTGAATATGTTGTTCTTCAACAACATGAGCCCAACAACAAGGGCCCAACTTCGCCCTCATCTTCGTAACTCATTCTCAGAAACAAATGATTGTATTCATGAAAATAAGACCTGGCTGTAAAGGTCATTGCCGTGTCGACAGGCGAGGCTGCATAATCTAGAGGAGGCGTGCTGACCTTTTTGTTTCGTGTAAAGTGATCCAGCATGGAATAAGCACTGCCATCCAGCGTGTATTGACTTATCTTTCGATCATGGCCCAGTTTATCAAATGTCTGGCTAATCAGTCTAATGTGTCCTGAGGGAGAGTCGGACTCGTGTTGTTATGGAACAAACAGACACAATCCGTCCGTCCCGACACCGTATGAACCGATAAATCATACTGCAGCCCTCTGATCCTTCCATGAACCCGCTTCTGTCAAAATAAGCAAACATAATGCACTTGGTCAGTTGTTCCTCTAGGATTTGCTACGATGTACTTGATCGTATTGTTTTGGGGGGGTTTTTTCAGTCAGAGCTGTAACCACCAGACTAACCACGCTCATCAAAGTCAAAATGATCGCGATGGCCAATCAAATCAAAGAAGGCGGGGCTTTGCCGTTCACAGAAACCGATTGTGAATTCCAGTGCGACACTTCAGTTGTTTAACGGTAGCGAAATATTTGATATTTGACAACTGTTTTAGATAGAAATGTTAAACAACCAGCTGTAATATCATGATGCAACTGATACTGAAATTAAAGGTTTTGTATGTAATACTAAAGCATAAAAATATGAAATGTTTGCAGATATATTTAGGAAACATGCTGAGTTCGCAAGCTTGTTTCTCTGAAAAACAATGTTATTCTACTTTGAATCGTGTGTTCCGTGTCGGAATGTCTGTTTTTGTCTTGGTCTGTGTGATTCCGTCCACTGCCAGTTTACCCAATAGTATTTTTTTGACACCCCGGGTTGCCAGTTGGTGCAAAACACAGCGTATTGCAGCAATGGAAGCCAGCAAACGAACTGGGTCTGAGATTGCAGAATCTACCTGATCTAAAAAGCCTCGGCATCCATCTAAAAAGCTCTATGGCTAGATTAATATTAAAATGCGGATACATCAACTAATCATGGCTCGTTGCCTAACACTGTTGGTTGTGCTTGTTCCTTGCATCTGGCAACCCTGTGTGAGAATTGAGTCTGAGGAGGAGGGGGTGGGAAAACCATAGATGCAATTAAAAAATTATAAAAAGCTTACTTTTCTTTTACTTTTCTTAAGCTTACTACTAGGTTGCATCCTGCATTAAAAATGGTTCAGTGCAATCTTATACTACACATACGGGAAGCAGTGCATCAGTTATGCTGACCTTTTTTTATCTTGACGCAGAAAAAAAAAAACCAATCCTAATGTAATGGTGGCCTGCATGGTAAAAACAGAACCGAAATGAGCTTTATGTAAAAGGCACCTTGTAAAATCTGTTTATGGTTGCTTGTAATAAATTTACTGTTCTGTTCTGGACATAATGTTTTGTGTATGTGGTAGACGCTCTCAGACTAAGTTTTGTCAAGCCAGATCGAACAGTAAAATTAATTCTGCATTAAAAAGCTCTGGAAGAAAGCGGATGCGTTTCTCTCCAGTGCTCAGATGGTGTGTCCTTTTTCCCATAATGTACTCCAACGGCTAGCGGACTTCCAGGGTAAGACTGGAGCCAAACAGACCTGCCAGCATCCTTCGCCCAGAGACTAATATTTTGTTGGGAAAGTTTCCTGCTACTCAAGCCTTGTGGACTGTCGTGGCTGGAGGGTCTCTTTTGGAAAATTTGGTGAGTTTCTCTTCTGTGTATGGTTACAAAAAGCAAAAACAATGGTAGATTGTGTTCAGATGTTTGAAAGTGAGCGATGCAACACTCACTCACAGGCAGAAAAGACCACCTAAAAATAGCCTAAGGTGGTCTGCTGGTCTTAGTTGGTCTCCCTGCATTGGTGTTCAGCAGGTTTGGCAAGCTAACAAGTGACCAAACCATCAAAAACCCAACCTGAAACCAGCCTGAAGTTCAAAAAACTGCCTTAGTTTTACACAAACAAACTAGCTGCCAAGTAATTTTGATGTATTTCTCTTTTTGCAGAATTTGCAGCATGGCCAGAGAAACTGGAATGGTGCATTTTCTTACTTCTATACAAATGACCCCCGGAAACTCCCACAATCCTCCTCTGCTCTTTAGTGTCTTTAGGCATAAAGTCTGTATACTCAAAGGCTTATTGAGAAATACTGATACTTCCACCTGCAAACCGCAAAGCCTGCTGGGATTTCCACTGAGGTTTTTTGGTTAGTACCAGTTTAGAAGTTCAAACTCAGTTGAAAAGAAAAAGAAAAGGTGTGGTAAAAACATACTGGTAAAAGTATATTTTGTAAGCACATAAAGTCTAAAACAGTCATACTGTAGATAGATAGATAGATAGATAGATAGATAGATAGATAGATAGATAGATAGATAGATAGATAGATAGATAGATATATTTACTTAAAGCCTTTATGTATAATGCATGATAAAAGTAGTTTTAATGCATTGTACATTAATTCACCTTATAATGCATTGTACAATCTCATGTTTATTACAGTTCTAAGAAATATTAGTATTGTAAATATTAGTTGCTTTGTAAACTAAAATTGTTATTATAATTATACTTATATTTTTATTTTGTTTTATTTTTACATAGTACAGTTTCACAAAATTTAGTACGGTTGTTTCATTATTATTTTAATTTTGTACCGTTCTGTAAGTACTCTATTTTTATTTTACGGTGAAATATTACAACAGTAACATTTCAAATTTTGTTGAATGTTTTTTTATGTAGTAATAATAATAAATACAATAAAATAAATCCATATATATATATATACTATTTTATAAAAACAAGTTTTTTTTATTTTTTTGTTATAAATTAGTATTTGTTTAAAAATTTTAAGCCCTAAAAACAAACACAGCAAAGCTAGAGATTTTTTTCAATAATTTTTATTTTTACATAGTACCGTTTCACAAAATTTCTGTTGTTTCATTATTATTTGAATTTTGTATAGTTGTTATGTAAATACTCATTTTTTTATGCTATGGTGAAATATTACAACGGTAACATTTTAAATTGTGTACTGTATATACTATTTTATTTTAAAAAATTTATTTTAGATTTTTTTTTTATAAAATTGTTTTAAAATGTTAAGCCCTAAAAACAAACTCAGCAAAGCTAGATATTTTTTCCCAATAATTTTTATTATTACTACTTTTTTTTGCAAATCGTTCAGCCCTCAGTTGGCAGGTTAGGTTAGGTTAGGTTAGGTTAGGTTAGGTTAGGTTAGGTTGGGTTGGGTTGGGTTAGGTTAGGTTACTCTGACTGATGTCTCATTAGCATTTAAGATGGGAGGGGTTTCGTTTCTTATTGACGGACGGGCCAGCTAATCAGCTCTGCTAGTATTCTAGAGGCTGTAATCCGCTGAACTCCATCATTCTGTGTTAGAGGTAAGCCTCACAAAGCCATGCGCCAGTAACCCTGTTCACTCGCCCATAGCTCCCCTCACATCCAGGGTCAATGTCCACGTCAGTGCGGGTCACATTAGCGCTCATCGCCATGGCAGTGCCAGCAGGTGCTTCTAATGATGGGGCAACACGGGAGGGTTTTTATTGCCATGGTAACAAGCAAAGAAAGGGAAAAAAACTCTTGACTTCGTCAAGTGACACGAGAAAATGTGTCTGTGCATTGCAAAGATAAAGCGTTCTGAGAGATGATTTGTCCGTATGACATAAGCCAACAAATCCATTACAGCAGCGAATGTTTATGTCAAATTGAATCACTCACAAATTAGTTTATAAACTCTCTTAAATTAATCCGGATATATTAACCGAGCAGCATTTGAGAAAATTAATTAGTAGCTGTTAATTGCTCATTACTTTCTGTCATACAACTTAAATGGTAAGCATAAAGACCAATGACATCTTCATTAAAATGCTTCACAATTATTCCATTCCTTACACTGGTTATAGTTACATAGAAGCTCCTGGAATTAAAGGTTTCTGCCCTTTTTGTGATTTGTAGCACATTTTCCACAAAGTCAAAGCCTGTGCAAGCAGCGCTTCAGCCAAAACAGCTGAACGGAAGGGGGAAAAAAATCATATTTCTTACAGCCACAGAGTAAAAAGCCATGCTAAACAATATCTATGGCCTCAATATTCCGACGCTGAACTGGAAATAAAACAGTAAAACTCATTTTGTGAGGACTGTTTGGTCTTGATGCTGAAAATGGACTGTCATGTGAGCTGAATTATACACACACTTAAAGAAGGAGATTCTTCTGATGCAGAGATGTGGAGCGGCACACAAACCCGTAGCAGAATATTACTGTAAATATAATGTTTATTTGACACAAAAATGATAGGCCTGTCACAAAGTCACCCAAAAGTTGAATTGCACTCTAAATTACAGTCTAAAGTTCAAGACGTTTAAATGTAATGCATTGAACTTGAAGTGACGAGGTGTTAATTGTGTAAATGGTTAATTATTTGCATGGGAAGTACAGTAATCACCAGTCAAAATGATATGATTGTCATAATAAACATCTGATGTATCTCTAAAAATACCAATCATGAAGCATTAAGTTTTGATGGTGAAGCACTTTTCCATCTCTCATAGGTCTTTATTTTGCTTTACGCACTGAGACTAAATATGCTTGTCAGTATTTTTTAGTAACTAGTTACTAATATAATGATTATCTTCTGTGTGTATCAACAGATTGTCTGATGTGGACCACTAGGAAATCACAGAAACAGAGGTTAGTGGCTTGACTCTTTTGTAGATTTTGACAAGTAGTTAAAAACATCAGACGTTTAATAACAATTTATATTTGAATGCAAGCTTAGTGAGTCATATTTTATGAGAGGAATCTGGATTTGTCTGTTCAGTGTGGTGTCCCAACAAACTGAACATCATCTAACTTAAAACACACATCCTTCCAAATATAATATCACATGATATTCATGGTTTTTGCAATGAGGTGAGCATGATTTGATTCTGGGTGTACGCAATACACTTACTGCAAATGCAAACACCTGGCATGAACACTTCTTGTTAGACTGGCCAATTAAATTACAGGCTGAATAAAATATAGTGAAACATGAAAGCACAAAAAATGTGACGCCAGACAGGATTTTGAGCGTGCTTGTGCATGCAAGTATATATGAAACACAGATGGAAATATCATTTTCCATATGCACCACCAAAATGTCTCTCTGTGGCTTTATTTGGCTTTATTTAAGAGTAAAGCATTGACTATCTTCAGACACTATCACATGGTTAGATGTTTAATAAATGCTACACTTCGAAAGTTCTGTGTCTTTTATTTTGAAACATTTTTGAAATAAGTCTTTCATGCTCACCAAGGCTGAAATGATTTGAGCAAAAATACAGTAAGAACATTAATATTATAATTGTTATTATAAAATTTAAAATAACTTTTTTTCTATGGGAATATATTTTAAATGTAATTTATTCCTGTGATGCAAAGCTGAATTTTCAGCATCATTACTCCAGCCTTCAGTGTCACATGATCCTTCAGAAATCATTCTAATGTGTTGATTTTCTGCTCAAAAAACATTATTATTATTACCAATGTTAAAAACAAAATCAATGTGGTACTTAATATTTTTGTGGAAACTGTGATGCAGTTTTACTAGTTCAAAACAACAGCATTTATTTGAAATAGAAATCTTTTGTAACATTATAAATGTCTTTGCTGTCACTTTTGATCAGTTTAATTTAAAATTCATCCAAAAAATATTTAATAAAAGTATGCATTTAATTCAAAACAAATCATGCTGAACAATAGTGTACACACATGCACAACATCCACTTTGGCTGGATTCGAGTTTTCAGATCGCACCGTATCATTTTATTCAGCGTGTAATTCATCTGAAGGCCTTTGAGTTCACGCTCTGTATTTTCAGTTACAGTTTGTATTTGATGTGATAAGTTGTTTAATAGTATATTTGTTGTAGCAGGTCACATCCAGATTTAATAATTTCCTCCACTGAAATTCGGTTTGGTGAGACTCCATGCTGAACAGTCAAATCCAGAAACTGTAATAGATTCCTCTCATAAATCATAAATTAGTAACTCACATGCCTGCATGAAAACAGAGCACCAATCATTGTTTGAAGCACAAACACACTCTACAGCATGGACAGACTGACGGTAAATCAAATGACTCATCCTTCTACATTTTCATGGTTTTGTCTGGACGGAGTTCTGCTCTGACACAATCTTGTTTGAAAAACTTTATAAAATAAAGATGGATTGACAGTGATGTTAACTGGCCCAGCATTTATTTATTTGTTTTTATTTTGTAGATATTTTTATAGGACTGTAGAGACAGGATAGTGGGGCTGAGAGATCAGGATGTGACCCAGGTCAGACTTAAACCTGGGTCGCTGTGAGACAACAGCAGTTATTTGTCCTGAACACGTGCACAGTCCCATGCAGAACAGCTGTGGGTTTAGCCTAGAGCATGGGTCAAAATAAAAATAATTTAATTTAATTAGCTTAACTACCATACTATATGTATGTATGTATGTATACAGTTGTGGACAAAAGTTTACATATACTTTGCAGTATCTGCAAAATATTACTTATTCTAGCAAAATAAGAGGGATCATGCAAAATGGAAGGGTTTTTTTATTAGTGTTTTTTTTTTTTAGTGCTGACCTGAATAAGATATTTCACATAAAAGATGTTTGACTGTATGTTTTTGGGATCAATCTTTTCACACTGAAGACAACAGTGGGACTCATATGTAACTATTACAAAATATTCAAATGCTCACTGATGCTCCAGAAGGGGGAAAAAAACATAAGGCATAGTTCACCCAAAAATCCAGACCTGTATAAGTTTTGAAGAACCAAACAGTTTTTGGTCCCCATTGACTTCCATAATAGGGAAAGAAATACTGTGGAAGCCAATGGGGATTATCAACTGTTTGATTAGCAGCATTCTTCAAAATATCTTCTTCTTGTTCAACATAAGAAAGAAACTCATACTGGTTTGGAATGACGTGAGAGTAAGTAAATGATGACGACATTTTCATTTTTGGGTAAACTGTTCATTTGAGAGCCTGGAGATGAAAACTTTGAATTTGAAGATCTGGGATATATATTAATGCTGTCAATCGATTAAAAAAAATAACGAAACTTGTCAAGAGAAAAAGTGACAGAAGCAGCAGTTGTGAGTGGGGTGGCCAACTCTAGCCCCACCCCTGCGTTAATTGCGTTAAATATTTTTAACGCGTTAAACTGAAAAAATGAATCGCCTGTGTTAACGCGCTAATTTTTACACCACTAATATATATATATATATATATATGTATATATATATATATATATGGTTTAGACAAAATGAGAAAAATGTAGTACACTTCTTCATTTTGTTCAAATGTTTACACCCCTGGCTCTTAATGCACTGTTTTTCCTTCTGGAGCATCGGTGAGCATTTGAGCTTTTTGTAGCCTAATAGTTATGGATGAGTCCCTCAGTTGTCCTCAGTGTGAAAAGATGGATCTCAAAATCATACAGTCATTGTTGGAAAGGGTTCAAATACACAAAAGAATTTGTGGGACCTGAAGGATTTT
This sequence comes from Sinocyclocheilus grahami, assembly GCF_001515645.1. Lineage (NCBI taxonomy): Eukaryota > Metazoa > Chordata > Actinopteri > Cypriniformes > Cyprinidae > Sinocyclocheilus > Sinocyclocheilus grahami. The sequence continues at coordinate 369,089 of NW_015505836.1, forward strand.
TCTGAAGAACAGCACGCAGTTTAACTGTTCAGGATATATATAGGGATGTATATATACATTAGGGATACACACATACCACTTTTTCCACTACTCGCCCGATCCCGATAATTTTATTTTTGTACTGTTACCCGAGTACCGATACCAATATTCAATTGCATTTGTAAATTTTTAAAATATTGGGTAAAGAAACCAAAAGCGTATGTATATTGTTAGTTGGTATCGGGGCATTTTAACGAGTACGAGTACAGGAGCTCAGTATCGGGACCGATACCAATACCAGTATCGGTATCAGTGCATCCCTAACATTAATAGACTGAATAATGCGAAAATGGTAATAAAATATGACAAGAACTCAGAGTTACACTGTGTCAGAACAAATTCAGCTTGATAATGTTAGATAATTTTTATAGAAATGTATGTAATAGATTACAATCAACCAAAATAATTCAGACAGCTGTTAGTATGACAGTATTTACTCAACTATCAATACTTAGTCGGGCAACCCTTAGCCTTAATGACAGCCTGTAGTCTCCTGGGCATGCTGTCATCCAGCTTCATGCAAACCTCAACTTCAGTTTTTTTCCCAGACTCGGTCTGAATAATTTTTGGTCCCAAATTTGTATCAGTTTTACCGGTAATCCACTGTGTGAATAATTTTTGGGTATAATTTGTCACAGTTTACTTTATTTTGCTATCCTCACTTACATAAATGAACTATAGTGTCCTGCACCCACGAGTAAAACAAATATTAAAAATGATATCTGGTCTCTGTATTTTATTTTTTTTGCTCTATGGTACATCATCTTTCATTTAATAGCATTAGAGCTGCTCCATTGCAGCGGCTTAGTACTGTAATCACGCACTTTGCTGTAATAATGCTGGGAACCACTCATTATAAATCTCCTAACTGTGATATTTTCAGAAATAGAAGTCGCTGGGTTTTTTTTTCATATGAAACGTGCTGCGATTTATATTCCAAAGCCACTCATATAATGCAGAAACACTAATGCAAGCAAAACACGTGCAACGCGTGCACGTATTTGTACTGGTGCAGAATCAGAGGGAGTAGTACAGTCTAGCGCATTTCAGACAAGCTGCTAGATTCACTTTCTCCAGAAAGTCGTGTATGCCTAAGGCTGAAAATAAATGATGTTTATAGTGAATGCCCCTATAAATGGTCTTATTTTTACAGTTTAGTTTTAATCCAAATGATGCGTGTGCTAAGTGAGTGATCATCAAAGATCACACAACAGAAGTGCGCACGCTCTCTCTTTCTCTCCCTCCCTACCATTAAGTAACTTGTGCATTGTTTTACTTACTTGTTTTTGACATATCCGACCGAACTACAAACTTTCCAGTGATGTCTGTGAGAAAGGGATATTAACGCGACAAGCTTGCGCATGTGCGCCGCCGCGCGCTCAACCCACTCTGCCTGCTTTGCTTATCAGCTCACACATGTCAGCTGTACAGGTGTTAATACTGAATTTTAACATTATATTCATTGCATACACATACTTCGTAGACATCCTTAATCTCTAATAACCATTCTGCTGTCTGTTGTTCTGTTGTCAGTGTTTCTTTGTCTGAATACGGCACTTATCGCATGCTGTGTGTGGTATCGACGTTTGGTATCGGGGCATTTTAACGAGTACGAGTGCAGGAGCTCAGTATCGGGCCCGATACTAGTATCGGTATCGGTGCATCCCTAATATATACAGTATATATATATATATATGAAAATTAAAAAAGTTTTTTTTTATTTAATGCGAAATGGTTATCAAAGAACAAACATCGTTTTTGCCAAAATGTGTTTTTTACCCACATAATGATGTAGTTACAGCATCTACCAGCAGAGGCTAACTTCTGCAGCTAACCAGCCAAACCTTGACCCCCTGCACTGAGCTTAAGCCTTTTTCTCCTGGGCTTTTCTAGACCGGAGCCAATGATTCCATCTCCAGCCCTTCTTCTATCTGTAATCTGCTCCTTCTGCCCATCCTGTACTTGAGTAAACGCCTTTGGTCTGCAGAGCAGTTGTGTCCCACTTTGCAAACACACAAATACGATCCAGTCTACTTTTCTGTAGTCCCGTCCTGCAGAGCAGGAATGTCTTTGATGTGAGTAAGTCATTCCTTATGGTTGTTCGGGACAGGTCTGGGGTCAGCGGGATGGAGCGCTGCTGTCCATTTGCACTCTGCAGTGTTGATTATGGTTTTTGATTTACAGCTGTTGTGAGGGATCATTGTGTTCTTTAGTCTTCCTGATTTCAGGTTTGCAGCAGTCACTTATACTTACAATCAAATACAGGGAGGAAAACACCCAGTGCAATCTGATATGCGACTCAAATGCATCTGTGTGCTTTTATACTGCAAGTATGGGAGCTGTGACCAAAGACTTTTTAAAAGACTAAAACATTGAACCATTTTGTGTGTGTTTGCACACTATATATGTATCTGTTTAATAGATCTATCTATCTATCTAGCTTTAGAGTGAGGGATCATTGTGTTCTTTAGTCTTCCTGATTTCAGGTTTGCAGCAGTCACTTATACTTACAATCAAATACAGGGAGGAAAACACCCAGTGCAATCTGATATGCGACTCAAATGCATCTGTGTGCTTTTATACTGCAAGTATGGGAGCTGTGACCAAAGACTTTTTAAAAGACTAAAACATTTAACCATTTTGTGTGTGTTTGCACACTATATATGTATCTGTTTAATAGATCTATCTATCTATCTATCTTTAGAATATACTGTATATATATATATATATATATATATACACACATACTTACTATAATGTTTATTATTATATAAATAATAATAAAAATTAGAATCAAATGAATAAAAATAGATTATATATGAACTGTATATGCCGTATTTGTATAATTTAAAAAATAATGTATTTCTAAATTATAAAATTGCATTCATGCTTTAGCATGATTATGCTAGTCTACCAGCTAAATTAGTAACAGGCTAACTAGCCAGGACCAGAGCGGAATTTCAGCAGGGTTTGTATATTTTGGCCTGTATTTTTTTGTACTTTCGCTCATGAAAATAATAGTATATTTTGGCTGTACTGTAAATCCAGTAAATGAAATATAAAGATTGCAGATTTGAGATTTCATTTCACAAATAGATTAAGAAGATTAAGGCAGCAACTCATTCCTCTGTCCGCCATGACAGCAGTTTATGTGTTTGCATCATTTTTTCACCTGTCTACATATGAATAATTTAGTCACACATTATCTGCAGTGCAAACATGGAGAATAAAAGCACTGTTATGTTTATACATGCACGATGGTGGTTTCAGAGTCACATTAAGCAATCACTACCTCCCTGCAGAAGCTCTATGTCATTACAGCAGCCAGCTCCATTACTGCTAAGAGACCACAGTGCGTGTCTTAGTGCAAGTTTACTTTGTTTTCTACAGGTTTCTGAAGTGTATTGTGTGTTTGAGTTCTCAGAAGACCCATTGAAGGCTGGTTTAATGTTACACTGTTGGCCCAAAGAAAGTTTCATGCCTCCGTTTCTAAAGTGATTATGAAAATACAGTGAATTTAATACTGATATTGAGGTCCACTCAGTTCCCTTTGACATTTCCTTCTATTTTCTGTTTCCACTGCAGTGGTCAAGGATGTCAGCACCTGCAGAATCTCATAATGTTACATGCTGAAAGGATATGTACAGGTGTCCCAGTTTACATATAATGTACATTTTTAATATAACATGATATTGTTTACCAGCATTTAACATATAAAATATACACTCTAAATAAATCCATAAAAATAGGTGATAAAGTACTGTGCTGTATTAAAATGAAAGAATTTTGTGTAATGATATTTTTAAAGAGGTGGTTTACCTGTACTTTGATTTTTTTTCCACTTTTATTCAGCAGCCAAGGAAACATTAAATTGACTTTCCATGACTTTTCCATTCATGTGATGCTGAAGAGTACTGGCTGCTGAAAATTCAGCTTTGTTTTTATTGTAATAAAATTGTAATAATATTTCACCATATTTGTCACAAATCCTGTCCATGGACTTCCGTCCGATTGCCACCAGAGGTCACCCTTTCCGATTACATTGACTCTCACACTACACTAACTGTCACCCTGGACTACATTTCCCATGCTTCATTGCACTAATCACAAGCTCACCTGAAACCAATCACACACACTACATAAGCCACACTCAAACCATTACAGACTGCCGAGTATTGTTTGCGTGTATCTCTCTTCTAGTGATAGCAACATTACAGAGCCAGTTTTCAGTCATAGTTTCCAGTTCTTGTTCCTAGTTCTAGTCTTAGTTTAGTCACGTCGTGTTGCCTGATTGCCTGTTTCTTGATCACCTGCCTGTCTTGTTATTCTCTTGTTTTGTCATTTGGACTCTGTTTGCCCCTTGCCTGGATTATTGCATGTTTTGGATTACCCATTTGCCTCGCCCCCTGGATTACGTTTGCCATTGTTTGACCCACGCCTGTATATGGATTACTCTTTGTCTTGCCTTGTCTATATCTGTTTGCTTGTGTCTGACCGAAGCCTGTTTTGACCATGTTTGAAAATAAAGCTTTGCAGATGGATCCGCATGTCTCTCGTCTCGTTCGCCCGTTACAGTATTACTGTTTATTGTATTTTACTCAAATAAATGCAGCCTTGGTGAGCATAACAGGCTTCTTTCAAAAATACTTGAAAAATCAGAAATATTCCTGACTGGCAGTGTATACGTCTCAAATCAAAAAAAATTTTTTTGTTAATGTAAGATAAGTGGTCTGCCACTAGAGGCAAAAACTCTGAATTCACATAATTTTCTCAATTTAACTCTGAAAGTATTTGATTTTACACCATAAGAATAAAGTAAAATTCCATTTCAGTAAAATGTATTCATTCAAAATGCCTGACTAATTTGGAATGACGAAAGAAGATTTTTGTGTCCAGATGATGTAGTTTCGGCTTAATGAGGCCACATATAACCAGCCAAACCTTGACCCTGCTGTGAATCATGTTTTATAATGATCTGGCTCGGACAAGAAGAGTAGAGAAACGTTGAGTTGACCGAGTCAATCATTGACTTGACTGCTTGCATCCAGACACTAACTGAGATTAATGATATTTGGGAAGTGGTTTGGAGTTCTTATGACTCACTTCATGCTCCAGACTCTAGAGTTCTTGTGCCCACCTCTTCCAAACGCCTACAGTAGGAGATGTTGGTGGGCCCATTGTGACAGTCATATTTTATCTGTTCGTATAATCTGCCGTTCTTGAGTTGATTTTCCATCAGCGAGTGAATTCGTTCCAGGTTTAGTGTTGTTGTGCTGGCTGGGATTTTGTTTTGCTACTACGGATGCTCCTGTATGACCATGTAAACCATATGAAACCCACTGCTGTTGAATTTTTTAAAGGGCATAGAGGTCCAGTTGTGTTCGATTAAGCTCTGCTAAATGTCTGAGAATGACCTGGATATTGGAAAACATGCATAGATCTAAAGTTTTTCTTTGATGTTACAAGACCAGCTGGAAGACAATGTGGCTTACATTAGTGAACTATTACTGTTTGTGCTTATGTTCTGGTTAAAATGTTAAAAACATAAAGTCATAACTAATTGCGCTAGTCAAAGTGACCGTCTTTATTAATACATGCTCCTGGTCTTATTGTGAGTGATTTAACAGTGCATGTTATATGCAGTAGAAATTTTTTTTTCTTATATTTTCAAAATTTCTTCTGATAATCGAGCAATTCCAGTCGGATAAAAGCCAAGTACACATTGCACATTTGTTTTTTTAGTTTAATGTCTGCTTTTGGTTGGAAATACATTGCATTACAGTAAGGTCACATTTCAGCACATTTCTGCAGGAGAAAAGGTCCATTTTACGTTTAAGTGAAAGTAAATCACTTTCAAACCAAGCAGCTTCTGTTGGTCAGTGCAGCAAAGTATTGATAAATTACTTTTTTTTAAATGCCTGTGCCTAGTTGTTATTATTTATATACTATTATAGTATTTATTTAATATTTTGCATTAGCTTAATTTTTTTCTGTTTTAATTATAGTTTGAGTTTTAGTAATTGTACGGAGAAAAGGTCCATTTTACGTTTAAGTGAAAGTAAATCACTTTCAAACCAAGCAGCTTCTGTTGGTCAGTGCAGCAAAGTATTGATAAATTACTTTTTTTAAATGCCTGTGCCTAGTTGTTATTATTTATATACTATTATAGTATTTATTTAATATTTTGCATTAGCTTAATTTTTTTCTGTTTTAATTATAGTTTGAGTTTTAGTAATTGTACATGCTCATGTCATTTGTAATATTAATTATAATTTTTTATGCATTTATTTTTTGAATGACTTTTTTTCTCGCAGTGTTATTTTAGTATGATTTAAATACTATTTATTAATAAAATTGAATTCGCTTTTATATTTTCCGTTTTCATTTTAATTTTAGTTTAAGTTTGAGTTATTTTGCTATGTGCTTGTGTCATATTATTATAATTTTTTTTTTCTCATTATTTGTGAGCAGTTCATGTGCATGTTACAAAGGAATGTTCAGTTAGCCCTCTTATTTTTCCATCACTCTCTAACAATAAACGCTGAATATTTATTTGTCTGGCATAGTCAGAAATCCATTGCATTAAGTTGAGGTCACATTAGCTTACTTTCAGTGGCAAAATGTCAATTTTATATGATCAGTAGTGCAGCTCACACAGAAATGACTTGCAAACCAAACAGTTTTCTATTGGTCAACACAGCGAATCTGCATTACTATCTTGAAACCATTGCAAAACCGGTGCAGGAAAATTTCCCCCCTCGCACAAAGTCATATTCCAAGAATCACCCAGTCGCTTGGATTTCTATTCAAATGCATGGATTTTGCCTGCAAAACTTTTGCCGGACAACAGTATGTATGACCACATATTTTACAGAAGTAAAATGGGTTAGATAATGAAAGTATCTTCATTTCTCATCAGTTAGTGATGTGCAATGAATTGTAATGTATTTGATTCATTAATTAGCATTTCATATAATTAATTTTCTCAAAATATCTTAACCTTTATGATTTTGAATTCTGAGCTTTGAATTGCTAGTCTAATCTAATCTAGTAATAGGAAAAATGGGTAAGTATGACAAATATTTCTTTGCAAAATAAGAAGGACTGAGACAGAGACACGGCGGAGCGACCGCTGGAGGTTCTGCTAATGGGCCCCAAAAATATGTTCAAGGACATAAAGCTGTCTCTTGCTCAGTCACTCCAACCACTAACAAGGCCCCTGTGCGCCGTCCCCATTGCCTCCACCGTGAGTCATAGCTTCTCTCATGTGGTGCATCAGCACTCGACTCTTTCACTCTGCTTCCACTCTTTGGTGTAAGCGTGTGTCGCTGATGAGCGGAGACTAGTTTGATCTTTTATGCAGACTTCTGAGATGCTTTGGAATGGAGGCTTATGTCTGTGTAGTTGCTGTAAGCACACGTCTCGGGTGTTTTGTTCCTGACATTGTCTGCATGGCCTCCGATCATTTAAGGTCCATAGTGCAATTTTTGGAGTTACGATGCACAGGTTTTTGTCAGTCCACTGGTAAACAAATCCATGGTTTCTAGTTCCCCGACTGTTCTCATCACTTTCGAGGAAGGACTTAGTCACTGGAGGTTTTTGTAATTGTAATGGAATCTTTGGAGGATGTTTAAAAGGCAGCTTCACTCAAAAATTTAAATTCTGTCATTTCCCGCCATCATGTCGTTGTAAATCTGCGTGAATTTATTTCTTGGGTTAAACACCAAAGACAAGATATTAATTTTTGGGGTGGATTTTTCTGTTAAGCGTTTGGTTTTAAACACTTGTTCACATTTAAATTTATGCATTTAGCAGATGCTTTTAATCAAAGAAATTTATGATAGAAGCACACAAGCAATTCACATTTGTGACCCTGGAGCACAAAAGCAGTCTTAAGTCGCTGGGGTATATTTGTAGCAATAGCTAAAAAAAAAAACATTGAATGGGTCAAAAATATCTATTTTTCTTTTATGCCAAAAATCATTAGGATATTAAGTAAAGATCATGTTCCATGAAGATATTTTGTCAATTTCCTACTGTAAATATATTAAAACGTTAGTTTTGATTAGTAATATGCATTGCTAAACTTCATTTGGACAACTTTAATGGTGATTTTCTCAATATTTAGATTTTTTTGGCACCCTCAGATTCCAGATTTTTTAATAGTTGTATCTATGCCAAATATTGTCCTAACAAACCATACATCAATGGAAAGCTTATTTATTCAGCTTTCAGATGATGTATAAATCTCAATTTCAAAAAATGGACCCTTATGGTTTTGTGGTTCAGGGTCACATTTAGAAGATACTGAATATTGAATATAATTTTGGATTTACTCGTCTCTAAATTCTGCAAAAAAGGAAAGAACATGCAGGGTTATTAAAATAAAGCTAAAACCATAATAAACATTTCCGTTACTTAAAATAAAATAAACATTAACTGAAGTAAAGTATATAAGTAAAGCATTAAAAAAAAATCCAACCTTGTTTTATTTCAGCTAGTTACCTAGGCCACATTTCTCATTTTCATTTAGTTGAACTTGATGCACTAAAATAACTCAACTAAAACTGATATAGATAGATTTAAAGAAAACAGTAACAAATGACAATAAAATAACATACAATAAAATTACTAAGCCTTTAACTAAATAAAATGAAAATGCAAAATTGGAAAACTTTGACAAAAATGAAAAATTTAATTTAAATAAAAACTAATATCTCAGTGATACTAAAATAAGTAATGTCAGTGATGTCTATTATATCTGGGTAAAGTTATCAGTATGTATGTGATTTGAAATCCGGTGTCTTTGCTTATGGATGATCAGATCTGAGCAATAGAACGTTTGAGCCAGTCACCTGAGACATAAATGTCATGTGATTAATTAACTGTAGGTGCAGGAAAATTATGTCAAAATATGTCAGTGGCAAAACATCTAATATAAGGAAATGTTGTATTTATCTGTTGCTTGGAGAGAGAAAAAAGGTAATAAATGATAAATTACTATTTTGAATGCCTGTTGTGGTGTTGTTTAGAATGATTTATATATTCTTATTTTAATATTTATTTTGGATTAGCTTTTATTTGTATATTTAGAGTGTTAATTGTATGTGTAGCTACTTTGTAGTATTTTTGTGATGTGCTTATGTCATTTTTATTTATTTATTTTATTTGTTGTTGAATCAGTTTTAGTCGTATTCATTTCAGTGCTTCAACTAATTTGTAAGGCTACATTTCTCATTTCTGTTTTTCATCTAATATTTATATTTTATTTTATTTCAGCTTAATTATTTCAATGTTGAATTAGATGCAGTGTGGGCCTTATGTTATGCCAGTAGTAAATGAGTCAGTCTACTGTACATAGGATTAGAGATGTTGGTGCTCAAAATAACTACATATTGAATCTGTTCAAGACTGGATATGGAACAAACCATACAGTTTACAGCTGCAGATGGCTCAATATGACTCATATAAAAACTCATTATATTAAGCCTGGTTGTTTTATTTCAGTAGCCTTTTAGTCGGTTCAAACTTGGTTTTACAAAACAGCAGTCCAGCCCTGTTGTCGCCAAAGAGCAAATTTACCAGACGGATTCTATTCAGACTTCTGACATTCTTAAATTACATGGCTCCAGTAAATGGGTCCTCTGGAGAAGGGCTGCATACTTTCATTTGATGCTTCGTCATTTAAATGTGAGCATTTTCTGATATGTAAATATTTAAGTCGTCGTGGAGTCAGTCAATCCAGGTCATAATCCTAAAGCCTTTGCTTCGAAGTTTGAAATCGACCACACATTATTTCCATCTGTTTGCACACATTTTGCATGCTACACTGAGATAAATTTGGCATAAAAACTATTTTCACTCAGAAATTGCTAGTAAATTTCACAAATAACTACAAGGAAACAGCGAATCAAACATGGATCTTATTTTGTCTGTCTCTTGACAAAAATCTCCCATCTTTTCCTTCCTCTTTCTTGTTTCTTATCCCTCCCTCTATCTCTGTCTTTTCTCATCCTCCCTTTGTTCTCCTCACTGCAGCGATCGTTGTCTGTGTCCAGATTGTTTCATTTGGATGTCACTTGCCCGTTGGCTCTGTGGTAATGGATTCAACGCTGTAACATCTCATAAGCTTTGGCTTAATCTTTTGTTGAACATACTCATTAATGTGAGTCCTTTAATGTGTTTCCCACAGCAAAACAAAGATTCCTTCCTACAGCACAACAGTAGCTACAGCCCACAGCTACAGTGTTACAGTATATATTTATACATATTTATATTTTCTGTAGCACCAGTGGCAATTCTGGCTCACTTGTTACCCGCTACAAACATATGAAGTGCATGATGCCTCTGTCCTTGTTTGACTTTAAATGGCCTGAACTTGTAGCATAACATCCATGAGATCACATTCTTGTTTCATCTCTTTTAGAAACGTCTGGATTCACATTCATGTAGACATTTATGGCCTTTTCATCATTGCATATGGATCTGCTTTGGTAAAACACTCACCACATCCGGCGTCGTATGAGAAACATACGAATTATAGGACAAGCCATTAAATCCAGTAAAATCAAAAGCATTCGGTCCACCCCTTTATAGCATATCCTCAGCGCATTACCGAAATAAACAGAGATCAGATGAATGCAAAGTGTTTAAAGGTCGAAATTCCCATGTTAGTCATGCCATCTAAGCAGATAAATCCGCTTGCCTGTGCTAAACGTGTGTCTGAGCTTTTGAAGGCCAAGGTTGCGGTTAGAGCAGAAAATGCACGGTATGCATGCTTAAATATGGCGCAGCTGTGAATGGAGCTACTTTTTGGTTGCCCAACATGAATACGCTGGTCAGCATTGGCACAGTCTGTGAGTGACAGTCTGCAGGTTTGATGGACAGGCGCTGATTTACTGAAGGTGTTGAAATGCTGGACACTTTTATTTGGAATTTTATTGGAATATTTTGTATGTGTTGTGTCATAGGGTCAGGAACAAATGAAAGAAGAACCACGAACAGGAGAATTAGAGCAGTCAGTCAAACTTACGTGAAGACCATATGTCTAATGGAGTCTCGATCTCTGCAGCTCTGAATATACCTGTGTAACAATGTTATGGCTCAGACGTTCCTCTTTGACACTTGATGGGCTTCTTGGTAGAATCAATTATGTCTCAGATGTTTCTCTTAAAAGTCCTTAAGGAGCCCTTAGGACACAAAAGGAGACAATTGTTAACATGCATTATAAAATTAATGTGGTTAACAGCTCAGATCATATGCTCTTGGATGAATCTGACGAGAAATGTTTGAGTTCATATGAGATCTATGACTTTTGATTGCAGACTTCAGGATCTTGGCAAATCTGAGCACAGTTTGAGACAGTTCAGATCTACTTTCAAACTCTAGACGAGACATGCGAGAATACAGGAAATTTTCCTCAAGAAAGCTCCATGAATTTGCTTTGAGAAACAGCTGCAATATTAAATATCTCATTTGTGATTATTAATAGCACAATTAGATTATATATTTGCCCACTTCTCTTATTTCATTCTCCTTTTTTGTTTCTTAGTTGATATGCTCACGTTAGTTCCTCCCTGTCTGTAGTTCTTCTGAGGCCAGACTGTGGTCACTACACAGCTAGCATGTGCCTGAGAATCGAGATTCACTAGAGATTTCATAAAAATATATTCTGCTCTTAATTTATCTCTTCTGCGCAGATCTGACTCACATAAAGTACTAAACTAAACCAAAGGTTATGCTCTCATCATAAATGCCAATTCAAGTCATTTTTTCCAACTTTTTTGAGTTTAGAATGCCAGTTTATAATCAGATAGACGGATGGATGAACGGATTATAAAAGATGGATGGATGGATGGATGGGTAGGTGGTTGAGTGGATGGACAATGGGTGAGTCAGTAGATAGATAGATAGATAGATAGATAGATAGATAGATAGATAGATAGATA
>NW_015505836.1:381229-381463 GCF_001515645.1 Sinocyclocheilus grahami
ATAAATGAAATCATCATTTAAAAACTGCATTTTGTATTTACTTGCATTATCTTTGTGTAATATTAAAATTTGTTTGATGATCTGAATCTTTTAAGTGTGACAAATATGCAAAAAATTAAAAAAACAGGAAGGGGGCAAAAACCTTTTCAATAGGTTGTTGAGTGGATGGACAGATGGGTGAGTTGATAGATAGATAGATAGATAGATAGATAGATAGATAGATAGATAGATAGA
>NW_015505836.1:382557-382814 GCF_001515645.1 Sinocyclocheilus grahami
ACAGAGAGACAGACAGATAGATAGATGATAGACAGATAGATAGATAGATAGATAGACAGACAGACAGACAGATAGATAGATAGGTAGATAGATAGATAGATAGATAGATAGATAGATAGATAGATAGATAGATAGATAGATAGATAGAGAAAAGTATACATTTCTTTTTTTAGATAGATAGATAGATAGGTAGGTAAGTAGGTAGGTAGACAGACAGACAGACAGAGAGACAGACAGATAGATAGATGATAGACAGA
>NW_015505836.1:383073-390340 GCF_001515645.1 Sinocyclocheilus grahami
ATAGATAGATAGATAGATAGATAGATAGATAGATAGATAGATAGATAGATAGATAGATAGATAGATAGATAGATAGATAGATAGATAGGTCGGTCGGTCGGTCGGTCGGTCGGTCGGTCGGTCGACAGACAGACAGACAGACAGACAGACAGACAGACAGACAGACAGACAGATAGATCGATAGATAGATAGATAGATTGATTGATTGATTGATTGATTGATAGGTTGTTGAGTGGATGGACAGACGGGTGAGTCGGTGGATAGATAGATAGATAGATAGATAGATTGATTGATTGATTGATTGATAGGTTGTTGAATGGATGGACAGACGGGTGAGTCGGTGGATAGATAGATAGATAGATAGATAGATAGATAGATAGATAGATAGATAGATAGATAGATAGATAGATAGATAGATAGATAGATAGATAGATAGAGAAAAGTATACATTTCTTTTTTTTAGTCTTACTAACCGCAAACATTTAAATTCTGATTCTTTTTGGAGTCTCTTAAAAGCATGAAATGCAGTTTTCTGTTTCTGCCACCCAGATGAGCAACATCCACTGATGAATGGGAATGACAGGCATTATAGACCTCCTTGGTTGCAGCACCCAAACAAACAGAGCAATGCTGAGAGTGCGACAGCATTGCAGTGTTTACACTCTTCCAGGAAATCAAACTACCAATGTCTTACTGTCAGTAGTCTCTAAGGGAATAAAATATTTAACATAACAATGCTTTAATCTGAGTGAAGTCAACTGCTTCTCACTGACTGCATGTTGGCTTTTGTTTCAGATGGCCTCGGTGTTTTGATGCTCCTGGGACTGAAGTTCACTGGCAGCTGCTGTGGGAAGCGATTATGGGGAAAATCTGAGCTTGAGTCAATTAAGACCAAAATGACCTGTCCATTGCTGTCTCTGTGATTTAAAGAGAGAGTTTATGACAACAAGAACTAGTGTTTTTGATTTGTACCAGATTTTCCACTCTTAACAAGTCCCCATTGATAGTCAAAAACCTTTGTCAGCAAACTAACGCACAACAACAAAACACTTAAATGTATAAAAGTTTTGTTGCATTATATTCATGCTCTGGGATTCGGACTTGGTAGTGCTTGTATCAGGCCTCCAATTTGTTCAATTAGTCAGTGAAAATATCCTAAAAAAAATTCCATTCGTTTCTCATCATGAAATTGAATTGTGAAACATTCTATTTCTCTGTTTTTTGGGGGGTTTTTTTGCAGGCTTTAAAAGGCTGGACGATTCCATTTTCTGTTCTTCCTGGTTTCAGGCCTGTCTTTTTTCTTATATTCAGTTTTCTGTCAAGCATTCGCAATTACTGTTGTTTTTCAATAAACATGATGCATGCTTTTAAAATAATAATTATGTATAGTTGATAATAGCCCTGGATCAAACTTCTTCCAGCTCTGAAGTTTTGTTTTGTTCCCAATTTGATTTTAGAGCACTTCAAGTTCTCCAGAGCATTTTCCCACGAGAGTGATTTCACCATTTCTGTTTTCGAGATAGCTAGTGTTAGTATGTTATGATTATTGCAGCTGAATTTTATCTTCACTTGCCTTCGGTCCGATTCAAAGCAACATCTTCTGGATCTGTTCTTCTCTCTTGTTTTGTCTTTTCAGTGTGAAGCTGTTCAACCATCTTGCGAACCCTTTGAATCCAAAACCGCCAAACACATCCGGGTGTTCTGGGATGATGTGAACTGTGGATGATAACAACCAGATAACCCAAGCTGAACAAAGAGCTGGTTATGTCTTTAATCAGCACTTTCACTCATTTGCGCTAATAAGATAAACACAAATAAACAAGATTGCATGAACAAATGCACAAACACTGATGAACATACAAACACATGGACGCAGTCGCTAACAAACACACTTCAGATGTCATAATCACTATTTGTTAATGTAGTTCATCATTCGATGTTTATGTAATGATTGGATTGAGATTGATAGTTTTAGAAAACAGGGTGTTGTTGAATTAAGCAAGAAGGGCTCTGGTGTGTCTCAAGTCTATGAGCACATCTCCACTGACAAACAATCACGATTTCTGGCACAGATCAGATCTTGAAGCATGCATATGAGATTTTTTGGTTTTATTGGCATTATTGCAAACAATATTGCAAAAACTGCATTAAAATCTTAATGAGCATCTTTAGTTTATTTTCCAGTTTAAGACAAAATATCAGACTTGTGAATAAAACTCAGCCTGTTTCTCAATATGGTCAAATATGTGAGAAAAAATTTAAAAAAATAAGTCTTTGAGCTGTCAAATATAAAGATTAATTGTAGAAATTATCTTTGCCTATAACGGAATGGTTAAAAAAAGAGGTATAAGACCATTTCTGTTTGCCATAAGAGCCATTATTCTTGGCGTAGCGGCATAGAGGCACTAACAAAACTGACAGTGCTGATGATCTAAATGGGAGCTATCCTTTGTGAGTACAAATAAAAACATCCTCATATAGAAGCCTCTCTGCTAATCAATATCGTATTGTGATAACTACCTGCCAAAATAAAGCACAACTACCATCCAAGCCATCCATCTTTTTTGACTTCTTAGCAGGGATGTGTTGCTGTCTGTTATTTGTGGCTCTCCCAAGAAAAATAAAAACCTCTTTGTTGCATTAAAAGTCCATTTGTGTTCAGTGCTGAGTGTATTGAGTTTAAAAGTCCAGTAACACTAAACCAGATCCAGGAGTTGGCCTGAATGAAACTTATGACAGCAAGTGCAGTGTGGTCACTGTGACAGCACCACCAGAGCTGCAGCTAATAGTGTCCTACAGTAACATTAGGATGAGAGCAGGAGATCTGCATCGTTCTGCATAACAAGCCTGGGCTAAATAACAGCTGTCGTGAAGAGCCAAATACAGGTCACCCCATCAGTCCACTTTTATGGGGCACCCAAGGACACATTCACAACTGCAAGTCTTCATTGATGCTTCGGCCTCTAATCAAAACCATAACATATCCTGTCTTCTTTTCCGGCCCTTTACATGTCCCATTCACATCTGCACGGCTGGAAATATGCAATCAATTGCTTCGATAAACTCCGGTGACCCCCTTTGCCCACCCTGCACACCCCGCATACACAAACACACAGTTTTGTGCAGTAAATGAATCACGTGTGTTGGGACAGCTGGATGATGAGGCAATAGTGAGATGTTTATTGGTGTCAGAGGATTTGATACACCCCAGCATGCACCCAAAACAACAACGTTTAACCTCGTTTCACCTGCAGTCACGTTTATGCCAAACGCACTGATTAAATTGGTATACATTAACATTTAATGGCTTGGGGTCAGTGTTTTTGTAAGAGGTCTGATTATGCTGATTATGGTTGCATTCACTTGACGATAAAAACAGCAATATTGTTAACAGGGCCATCCTTAGGGGGGTGCAACTGGTGCGGTCGCACCTGGCCCCGCTCTCTACCTCAGTATCTATGCATCAGCTAAGGACGGCCATGATTGTGAAATATTCATACTATTTTCAAATTGAATATATTTTGAAATGTCATTTATTCCTGTGATGCACAGCTGAATTTTCAGCATCATTACTCCAGTCTTCAGTGTCACATGATCCTTCAGAAATCCTCTCATATGCTGATTTGCTGCTTAGAACATATTTATGCTAAATATTAATGTTGAAAACAGCTTATTTTTTGTGGAAACTATAATACATTTTTTTTAATTATTCTTTGATGAATAGAAGTTCAAAAGAACAGCATTTATTCGAAATCTTCTGTAATCTTGTAAATGTCTTTATTGTCATTTTTGATCAATTTAATGCATCCTTGCTGAATAAAATTATTTATTTCATTTTTAAAAATCTTACTGACCCCAAATTTCCAATAGTAATATAAGGCAAGGCAAGCATGAGGTATTACTTAAGTTTTATGTTGGTTATTATGTTACTGCCAACCCACATAAATTAAGGTTTAAAAATTCAGTCAAGTTTCTGTTTTTGCCCTCAAATTTCATTTAAAAAGAATATTTTTGGGCTCGGCACTGTTTCAGAGAGCTTGCCAGGATAATGTTGCTTTGATTTGCATATATTCTGTGAGAAGAATTAATTTTGTGCTCACAGTTGATTACTGTCAATATGATGTTAGGACGGGTTGGCAACCATTGGCATGCAAACTAAAAGAGATTAATATTATGTATTTATTTAATTTAGATGTTTACTTGAGGAATATTGAAGTGATTTACCCAAAAACATTGTCATACAGCCTGTTTTGTTCAGCGGGAAGCAAGAAGTTCTGCATGGTTAAGATGGATGCTGCAGTTTGTGATGCACTTTTTTTTTTTTTTGACTAAAACCTTTTATAGAACAAATTGTTCAGATATGCACATGCTCAGATGTGAGATTTCACATGCATTTTTTGTAAACTTGCTTGTATGCTTGTATTCACTGCAGGCTTTGATGCTCCTCTGAATAGGTCAATAAAAATATCCAAGTTTTAAAAACTGTTTAGCATGCCAGAAACTTTTTTTTGTCAGTTTTTCATTTCACCACCCAGATTAGTGGAGTAGAAAAGATTGCTCTACAAGCAATTGTGACAAGATTACAAGAAATACATGTGAAATCTCACATCTGAACATGCGTGTCTGTGGCTTTACTGTAGATATTATAGAGATTAAGGTAACATTTCAAAATGACACTATATGTGAAAACTGAGAGATTGCAAAAAATAAAGAGTAAAAACTCTCAACACACAACAATAAAAAAAGATTTTTGTCCTGTTTTGTTTTTTCAGTATAAATATCAAAACATTTTTAAATCAAGATACATTTACTTCAGAATCAAAATGACATATATTCATTCTTTTTTTTTCTTTTTTGAAAAAGTGTGAATTCTGCTGTGAGTTTAGGGCTTAAAACAAGAGAAAAATATCAGCCAATAGCGTGAGAAAAATTATCTTGATTTTGTATTTTGATTTAAGAATGGATGTGAGATTTCACATGCATTTTTTGTAAACTTGCTTGTATGCTTGTATTCACTGCAGGCTTTGATGCTCCTCTGAATAGGTCAATAAAAATATCCAAGTTTTAAAAACTGTTTAGCATGCCAGAAACTTTTTTTTGTCAGTTTTTCATTTCTCCACCCAGATTAGTGGAGTAGAAAAGATTGCTCTACAAGCAATTGTGACAAGATTACAAGAAATACATGTGAAATCTCACATTTGAACATGCGTGTCTGTGGCTTTACTGTAGATATTATAGAGATTAAGGTAACATTTCAAAATGACACTATATGTGAAAACTGAGAGATTGCAAAAAATAAAGAGTAAAAACTCTCAACACACAATAATAAAAAAAGATTTTTGTCCTGTTTTGTTTTTTCAGTACAAATATCCAAACATTTTTAAATCAAGATACATTTACTTCAGAATCAAAATGACATAAATTCATTCTTTTTTTTTCTTTTTTGAAAAAGTGTGAATTCTGCTGTGAGTTTAGGGCTTAAAACAAGAGAAAAATATCAGCCAATAGCGTGAGAAAAATTATCTTGATTTTGTATTTTGATTTAAGAATGTTACTATATATATATAAGACATTTGTACTGGAAATGTCTGTTTTTGCTGGTCTAGTTAGTGAACAGCTGGTGTCTTGATGGTTAAGCTAGTTAAAAAGTTTAAAAGGAATGTCATCCAAAACAAAACATATGCTGGTGATCAACCGTAATGGTCTTTTCAAGGTAGTTTATCTTG
The DNA here is from genome assembly GCF_001515645.1 of Sinocyclocheilus grahami. Taxonomy (NCBI): domain Eukaryota; kingdom Metazoa; phylum Chordata; class Actinopteri; order Cypriniformes; family Cyprinidae; genus Sinocyclocheilus; species Sinocyclocheilus grahami. The sequence goes on from NW_015505836.1 coordinate 388,800, forward strand.
ATTATAACTCATATGAGACCGTTTAAAATGACCAAATCTGAAGGAAGGCTTTTCTAGAATTAATTAAAAAACATTTTGTTCCCCTCTAAAGTTTCTGTGGTTCTGAAAAAAAGCTGCAAATTAAACTAAACAAACAACCTCATAGGTTACAACGCTGATCTGCTAAAGCTTGACAAACAAAAGCATGTTTACATGAACTGCAGGCGCCTGTTGACAATGGCTTTTTTGCTTTAGTATTATATTTATAACCAACCCATTTGAAGTCTCCTGGTTGGCTCATTTCTTCAGGCTTTGGCTGGTCGACGGTGGCCACTGGCCAATAGCAGCTGGTGAGTCATCCGCTAACAGCAGAGTGTGGTTCCTGATGCGGTTCGAGCCAGAGCGAGTTGGATCTCACATCTGGTTCTGATGTTCCCGTCTACCTCACCCTGCAGACAGAACCGAATCTGGCTCAGCGGATGACGAACGGCCCAAAGTGCTCATTACACTCCTTGCTGAACGTCAAGCTCGTTTTAGACTGCAGAACAATGGCCTTTGCTTTCTCCTCTTCCACATCATCAAGAAACAGGAGTCCGTTGGATGACAAACACTCTCCAGTCCTTGCAAAATTATGCAAACTATATAGTGCATTTTCTACGAAGCATCCTACACTCTTAAAGGGGTCATATGATGCAATTTCCAGTTTTCCTTTCTCTTTGGAGTGTTACAAGCTGTTCGTGAATAGATAAGATCCCTAAAGCTGCAAAGACTAAAGTCTCAAACCCAAAGAGATATTCTTTATAAAAGTTAAGACTCGTCCACGCCCTCCTAAAACGCCTCGTTTAAACACACCCCCACATGTCTACGTCACTGTGTGGGAAGATTTGCATAACGCCGCCTAAATGTTCACACAAAGAAAGAAGGAGTAACTTTATTGTTGCTGCCACCGCCGCCGCCATGTTGTGAAGACTCTGTGTGTTTGCGAAAGCGAAAATACTTTGTTTGGCCTTCCAAAAGAAGACACGACTAGAAATCAGTGGTTAAGTTGTATTTACAACACTGTTCCAGAACAGTTCAACCCAAATATTCAGATGTGTGCAGCGCATTTTATGGAGGACTGTTTCCTGATCCTGGTAGAGTAGACTACAATGCCGGCTGTTCTGACTCACAGTCTGTAAGTGTGTATTCATATTTAAAGAATTTGCCACTGACGATTCAAATGTGAGTTTTGAGCAGTGTAGAGTAGGGCTTGTTGTTCGTCATTACTGCAATCACAAATGCAGACATGGTTTTATGTTTACACTGCACGGGACACGGCATTGCAGTATGGTAAGGGGCGTAACATTTCCGTCACACGCTTGAGGTATTCGGCCAATCTCAACACACTGGATAGCTGGCCAATCAGAGCACACCTCACTTTTCAGACCGATGAGCTTTGCGTTTCAGAAAGCCGGGGCATAGAGGAGAAACAATAATGTACAGTATGAGGGAAATAATGTGTTTTTTTTACTTTAAACTGCATAAACACATTTCATTACACCAAATACACAAAATAATGTTCT
>NW_015505836.1:391968-394666 GCF_001515645.1 Sinocyclocheilus grahami
GACACGACTAGAAATCAGTGGTTAAGTTGTATTTACAACACTGTTCCAGAACAGTTCAACCCAAATATTCAGATGTGTGCAGCGCATTTTATGGAGGACTGTTTCCTGATCCTGGTAGAGTAGACTACAATGCCGGCTGTTCTGACTCACAGTCTGTAAGTGTGTATTCATATTTAAAGAATTTGCCACTGACGATTCAAATGTGAGTTTTGAGCAGTGTAGAGTAGGGCTTGTTGTTCGTCATTACTGCAATCACAAATGCAGACATGGTTTTATGTTTACACTGCGCGGGACACGGCATTGCAGTATGGTAAGGGGCGTAACATTTCCGTCACACGCTTGAGGTATTCGGCCAATCTCAACACACTGGATAGCTGGCCAATCAGAGCACACCTCACTTTTCAGACCGATGAGCTTTGCGTTTCAGAAAGCCGGGGCATAGAGGAGAAACAATAATGTACAGTATGTGGAAAATAATGTGTTTTTTAAACCTTAAACCACATAAACAAATTTCATTACACCAAATACACAAAATAATGTTCTTTTTAGCAGCATCATATGACCCCTTAAAGAAAATGGTTCTAAACTGTACCAAATTAGGGTTCTTTGACTTGTAACAATAACAAAACCCCTTTTGGTGATAACAGAACCTTTTTTATAAGGTTCCATACAGAATCATGCTTAGAAAGTGCTATATAGTGCTGTATACTAAATAACATTTTAAATACCATAAGTATTTTTTTTATTAATATTACTATATTAGTATATTTATATCACTAATATTAGCATTATACTAATACTTATACTATTTTTATACAGTATATTATTTATTAATACTGTTTTTTACTAGTCTATCTGCCTAGTCTTATAATATCTTGCAGCCTTGTTTATCATAAGTGCATGCTACAATTTTGTAGTTTGTCACTTTGAAAGCTTCATGCTCTTTACATGCAAAAACGTTTTTGCCAAGACATAAATGAATTTTTGCTGTAGTTTATCTCAAATCTGATCCGAAATGTTGGTTCACGAATAATTATTCAGATTGCGACTTCGGAGCAAAATCATTTGATCTAGATCAGAACTTCGGAGCAGGTTTGTGAATCATTATTCAGATCTGGACTTCGGAGTGCATATCACGAATCATTTGATTCAAATCATGGCTACGGAGCGAATTCGCGAATCACTTAATTTAGATCAGAACTTTGGAGCAGGTTCATGAATCATTTTTCAAATAAGGACTTTTGGAGAGCATATCGCAAATCATTTGACTTCGGAGCGGGGTTCGCAAATCATTTGTTTCAGAATGGGACTTTGGAGTGCCTTTATACTTATTTTGTAAAATATTATTTTGAAAATGCCTATTTTGAGTGGAAGCAGAAAGATGCTGTTTTTCGTGCCTGTCTCTTTAAATGCAAATGAGAGCTGCTGCCTCTTAAAATAAAGCAAATCTTTTTCTTTCTTTCTTTCTTTTTATTAAACAGCGCAAAAAAATCAAACCATTGAGGCAGGATGGTTCTACAAACAAAACAAAGAAAAAGTAAAGAAAGAAATTATACACGATGCCTTAAAGAAATTAACCATGATTTTATTAAGTGTAGTAACCATGTTTTTTGGCGTATTGATTACCATTTGTATAACCACAGTTTACTACAATTACCATGGATAATCTATGGTTATTGTAGCAAAAACCGTGGTTAATTTGTGGTTACCATGGTTTAACTATTTAACTATTTTATTTATTTTATCTGCTTAATTTGTCTTAAAAGGAGACATATTATGCCCCTTTTTACAATATGTAATGTAAGTCTCTGGTGTCCCCAGAATGTGTCTGTGAAGTTTCAGCTCAAAATACTCCACAGATCATTTATTATATTATTTTGAAAATGCCTATTTTGAGTGGAAGCAGAAAGATGCTGTTTTTCGTGCCTGTCTCTTTAAATGCAAATGAGAGCTGCTGCCTCTTAAAATAAAGCTAAATGTCTGCACTTCAATCACATTTTGACTGTTTAATTTCAAATCGATTGTAGTGGTGTATAAAGGCAAAAGCAAAAAAAAATACAAATACAAAATGAGCCAATAGGTCTTTATTAGGTCATGCGCATCCATACTCTCATTTTCGTCACAGTAAAACTGCGGAAAGGAAATAGGTTATAGTTTACATACCCTTACGAAAAAGAAGTTTATTCAAGTGTGCTATTAGTATACTTCTTTTAAACTAAAAATAGGAAAGTATACTTTTAGTCTACTTTTTATGTACTTCTCAGAAATGGGCTTTATGTACTTTTCAGAAATATACTTAAAATTACATTTAAGTATACTTGACCTATACTTAGAAAAAGTCTATTTAAATATATTTAATAAATATATATCTAAAATATATTTTTGCTATAATTGTGCTCCTAGAATCCGTGTTTTCATTGTTATACTGTAGGGGGCCCTAGTACACATCTTCTGTACAGAATTTCCAAAAAACACAAGTGAAGAAGAAACCGAAACAACAGATGCTTCCACATGTATTCTAACATGATCATCAGACATAAAACAGTATCAAAACTGTAACATTATGGAATAAAATGTCGACCAATCAAGAGGTAATAATAACTGTCAAGCTTTGGGGTGTTGATCGACTTTATCTACATTTTGATTATCATTCTGAATCCAATTCATAGTCTTTTTTCAGCTTTTTGTTCAAAATGTT